>NC_142678.1:7825858-8125858 GCF_964200805.1 Pocillopora damicornis
TGGGCTGCAAAAAGAACAATCAATAACTTGCGGAATTAATCCTTAATAAATAACAATTACCGATATTTCAAGTCCTGTTAATCAGCGACGTACAGAATTACGCTAAGCAAAACTCTAGGATAGGAAGAATAAGCCAGAAAGGAGTAAAGGAAGAAATTGACTCGGATTGCAAATAAAAAATGCAAGCCAAATTTGTTAAGATTTGCACACTTGGACGTTGCTCCTTCGACAAATTGTCCTCAGAACCATGCGACGTAAGAATTCGTTTTCCTTTGCCACAAGTTTGAGAATGCCTTAAAATGGAAAAACGAAAAAAACAGTTAAGAAAACACAATAAAATATTTCTGCTGTTGTCTTTCCCAGCACCTGACCGTTGTGGTAAAGTGACTGACATCGCCTTTATAATGGACGCCTCGGACAGTGTTGACAGCCAGAGTTACCGCATTCAAAAGGACTTTGTCAAAGCAATCGCAAAGAGCTTCGGTTTGCAACCAGGGGCGAGCCGAGCAGGAATCATTCTTTCCGGCAAGAAACCAACAGTGAACATTAAGTTTGATGACTACTTGCAAACCGAAGACTTCATAGAGGCGGTAGATAGACTTCCTCACCCTCGCGGACATGCTGGAATAGACAAAGTCCTCGATGTGGCTCTAACTCAGCTATTGGCCAACAGAGGTGGTGCAAGACCTGGATTGGGGAAGATCCTAGTGCTATTAACAGCAAACACTCAAAATCAATCTCTAGATACAAAGTTGCTGGATAGTGTCACCAGAAGGCTCCAACAGTTGGGAGTGGCTTTGGTTGTTATCGGTGTCGGTAAACAGGTGGATGAGACACTGCTTCGTCCTTTGGTTACGAAAGGAGAGAATCTTTTCCTAGAAAGATCGTTTGAAAGTCTGATGCTTAAAGCTCGACAAGTAGCACAAATTACGTGTGACAACGCAGGTATTTTTCATTACCACCGCTGAAACTTTCGAAGAGAGCCTTAAGTAGTCCGGAGTGGTCCATGTACCCATATTTCAATTTCAAAACCATTCTTCAAAGTCAGAACTGAATATCAAATCACTTAATATTAAAAAGAATACAAAGATTTCTTACGAGCACTAAAAGAAAACCACTTATGAGGCAATGTTAAAGAGAACTGTTTATCCAGTTACCTTTTTATCTAGCTAGGAGGATACGCTAACCTTCCCCTCCCCCCCTCACCTTTGTCACTCCGACAGTTTGACTTTACTCGCCTGAGATGTTTATTAGTATTCAATTTTCTGAGGAATTTTAGTTTGCTACAAGTTGCATTGGTAATATAACTCGCCATTTAAAAAGTGTGAACTCACGCGACAGTTTAAAATGCTGTAAGTTCCTTTACAATTTTCAGATGAACAACACATTTTATGCGTTTATTTGAGACTAGTTCGTTCTATTCCTCGCCGCCTTTCACCGCAAATTAAATGATAAATTAAGAAAAATTATGTCTGCAATAGGAAATATTTGTGGAATAGATCTAACAGTGAAAGTGATGGAGGCAAGATTTAATACATGCAATATATTAATATGATTTTTTGATAAATATGATTTATTTCCCTTCGTGTAGGATACTCAAGATGCAGAAACCCAGTTGATGTCGCTTTTCTGGTGGACTCTTCGGGTAGTCTTGGCGAGGAAGGTTTCCGCGAGCAAAAGGACTTTATAAAAGTGATTACGAACACCCTCAATGTATCTCCCTCACACAGCAAGGCGGGTGTCATCACTTACAGTGATAGAGCTTCTGTGGCAATAAAATTTTCAGACTATCAATACCACGCGCAGTTGGTCAATGCCCTTGACGCGCTGCCATATCAAGGTAAAACCACACGGATTGACAGGGCCATTGTGAAGGCCTCTAAAGAACTCATGACAGTGGAAGGAGGTAGAAGAAAGGATATACCTGGAGTTATGGTCATAATGACCGACGGGAGGCAGACTCAGGACTTTGACGTCACGCCTTTAGAGCAAGCAGCTGCGGTCTCAGAGGAAATGGGGGTAACAACTTTGGTGCTCGGAATTGGGGAACTGGCCAACGTGAATGAGCTCAGAAAAATGACTGCACGAGATGGCGACGTTTTCTTGGCTTCCTCTTCTCGAGCTTTGAACAGTTTTGCACAACCAGTTGCCACAAGAATATGTAATGCTGCAGGTACCTTAAATTGTTGCTTTATACGTTCTGTTCATTTTGGGTACCTTCCCAGATTAACAACTATGATTTTGGTCATAAGTGGTTTCAAATGCCATACTGAGTCCATCAGATGAGCCATATTCAAGGTTATTCCCTTAATTTCATATGTCACTCCCATTTCCAGAGATGCTCCGAGAGTATAGAAAGTCACGCGGACTTTCAATTTCCATAAGGTTATCAATTTCTTCCTGAAAAGAAAGCGTTTTGTAAGTTAACAGAAGATATTATCTTTTTAGCACCAAAGACATGTGATGTTCCACTTGATGTTGCCTTTTTGGTTGAGTCGTCTGAGAACATTTCACCAAGAGACTATAAAAGAATTAAAGATTTCATCAAAGAGGCGGCCACCTACCTGTCAAGAAGCGACAACGAACAGCAAGTTGGTGTCATTGTGTTCAATACCGAGGCCAAGATATCCATAAAGTTTGGACAATATTGGTCCGAATACGATTTTGATCGTGCAATTGATGATCTTCCTCTAAACACAGGACCATCGCAACTTGATACAGCTCTTCGCGTTGCCACCAAATTGTTCACTGCTGAAAATGGAGCCAGACCCGGGGTTCAGAAAGTCGGCATCGTATTAACAAATGGAAAGCATCCTGCTGTAGAAGACCTGGAGGACCTGAAGGATGTAGTAAGACCTCTTCATCAAGCAGGGGTCCATGTCATACCCATTGGAGTGACGTCGTCGGTGGATTGGAAAAAATTGCGCTCCTTAACTGTGGACGACAAGGATGTTATTGTGTCACATTCTTGTGATAGTTTATCCAACAAGATTAACTATCTTTTCAGACGCATTTGCCTCGAAGCTGGTAAGGAAAAAACTTTGTTTTAGATAGCTTGTACTGGCTATAAATGATGTGCGATCTTCGGCTTACAACAGTTATCTGGGAGGAACTGGATTTATTCACTCTACTTAAATTACATCAAAACTTCGGTGGTCAAACCCTTTTTTTGAAATCGAATATGATCCAGTTGGTTCAAATCGTATTGGTAACCGTGTTCTTGGCCTAATGTTTTTCAAGAGCACCTTTCACCTCTGGGCTTTTTAGTTAAAGGTGCCAAAGACAACTCGGCTTGTAAATAAACAAATTAAGGCTCTGGCTATTCGTTGTTTTCAGTTTATAATGAATTTGCTTTGATTTTGATCTCGAAGCTTACAAAAAATGCGATGGGGTAGCAGATGTGGTATTTGCGATCCACTCCTCGGGAACACTCAGCCCTTCAGAATACCGCAAAGAAAAAGAATTGGTGAAAAGAGTGGCGACAACTCTGAACATTTCACCCGGTAGGAGCCGAGTAGCTTTAATTCTCTATAGCAACTTCGCCACGGCAGCCCTTAGACTTGACGAAAAGATCACCATGGAGTCTTTTGACAATCTTGTGGATAGCTTACCTCATGAACGTGGAGTGACGCGCATCGACAGAGCTTTAAAGCTTGCTCGATCCATTTTCGACTCCGACAGTGCTGTAGTGCGACGAGGAGTGCCTAAGGTATTGATATTGTTCACCGATAGCAAGCAAACCGTTGCTCAAGATGCATTTAATCTGGTGGAAGCTGCCCGACCCCTACTCTATGAGGACGATGTTAGGATTCTTGCAGTGGGAATGGGAAAAAATGTAGACGTCAGGGAGCTACGAGCTACAACAGTTGATGAGAAGGACGTCTTTCTGTCACCGTCGTTGGAGAATCTTCTCAGTTTAAGCGGATCTTTGTCTGAGGCCATGTGCGAGGCAGCCAGTGAGTATACAGTGAAAATAGCATTGTCCTATAAACGTAAGGTCAAGTGTAGTATAGTTGGCTCTGTATGGTAAGAGCTGCATGACTGTTTATGTTTTCTTTATTAAAAGTTCATTAACCTGACGGAGGCCTTGGAGTTTTTAGCAGTAAAATCTTGACCATGCATCAATGACTGATCAACCGACAGACTGACCAACCCACTGATCGAAAGACCGACCGGTCGACCAAACGACAATTTGTTAATAATCCATTTATTCACTCGTTAATGATAATATTCCAAATATTTAACAAAGAGACCTCCAATCACTCAAAAGTTGTCATGGTGGTCTACAGTGATTAACTAATGCTTAGAAATCTAGCAACTGGCCAACAGCCACTAGGATGAATGTTAATCGTCTAAGAAAGTGAAAAAGGTGAAGAGTAGTGACCAAAGCTGATTGAAAATGAACGTAAAAAAAGATTGAGAATTATTGTCAAATTTCTTTTAAAATCACTCAATTATATTTTCAGAGCCTCCAATTTGCCCTGAAGCCATGGATGTCGCCTTCCTGATGGATGCCTCCGGCAGTGTGGGAGCAGACAACTTTGAGAAGCAGAAAGAGTTCATCAAAGCAGTCGCCGGTACTTTAGGACTTAAAAGTGGCTTAGCCCGCGCTGGGTCTCTGGTCTACAGTGACATGGCAACAGTACAACAGTCATTCAACAGCTGCAACGGGACTCATTCGGTTGTAGAAGCAGTAGATCACATTCCATACTATGGTCGAACCACGCGCATTGATCGCGCCTTGTCACTTGCCAATACAGATCTGTTTAGTGATGCCGGTGGAGTGCGATCGTACGTGGCTAACACTCTTTTACTCTTAACGGACGGCAGGCAAACTCCAGCAGCTGACTCGATTTCCATGGAACGCGCCGTGAAACCCCTTAAAGAAAAGAAAGTGAAAAGGATAGCTTTGGGAATCGGTAGTCAAATTAGTCCCGATGAGCTTCGCAAGGTCGTTGATGGAGACGAAGACGTCGTTACAGTAGACAGTTTTGACGATCTTATCTCTTCAATGCATATGGTATCGGAAAAATTATGCACAAGTGCAGGTGAGAGAGTCACCTTAATACCTCTTCCCTTAGAAAAATAGTGTTGAGACAGATTCCTTTAGTACAGTCTCGCCTTAGGTATTTACATGTGGGTTTGTAGTAAGATTAAACTTCTTTCAAGGTCCTTGAACTGAACAAACTTAGTTTACAATTCGGTTGACAAAACCAGAACTTACTTAGTCAAAACGTGTTTTTGTTTCAAAGAGCAGAAGAAAGGAAAAGATTAAAAGGAGAAAAAGTGAGCCAACCTTGGCGACGGACCCTAATTTATTTCGGTTTTGCGTTTGAACGATTGGCAATGTGGCACCAGTTTTCTCGACAATAAGAGGTTCTATGAATGTTCAAATTTAGGTAATGAAAGAAGCACAAGTGGAATTGTTCTAATATGTAATGAATCAATCTCTTGGCAGCTTTAAAGAAGTGCCCTGTTCCTGTAGATATCGCCTTTCTTCTGGACTCATCAGGAAGTATTGGTGAACCAAACTACCGCAAAATGAAAGACTTTGTCAAGGCTGTTGCGAACACCTTTATCATCGGATCAGGCAAAACACTAGCTGCATTAATTTTGTACGGTGACACCGCAACTACGGCCATCCGATTTAGCGATCACGCGAACAACGCCGACTTCGACGCTGCAGTAGACGTTCTTCCATATTTGGGAGGTGAAACTCGCATAGATAAAGCCCTACAGCTTGCTTCCACAGAGCTTTTAACAGAACGTAGCGGCGCACGGGTTGGTGTTGCCAAAGTTGTGATCCTCGTGACAGACGGGCGGCGGTCTCGAGCGCCCGACGGCGTTGAACTTCATAAGGCTGCGAAGCCAATTTTATCGGCAGGTGTGCGTTTGTTTGCAGTGGGTATTGGAACTGAGGTTGATGAAAAAGAGTTACAACTTATCGTTGACAGGAGAGATGACGTCATACTGGTACCGTCGTATAATGGACTCGCCACGAGAGTGAGACAGTTGTCCATTGCCACGTGTGAAAGCTCAGGTAAAACCAGCATCATTTCTTTAAATAGCTCATATATTTTTTAATCATTTAGTAATATGTAACGACGCGCAATATTTTCTCCTCGGTGGATAGTACTTGCTAATCACTCTATTCACCTTTGAGATTGATACTGACTTGGTTTGACTCAAAGTCCCAAGTGTCATCGGTGACTGATTTTTAAATAAGCCCACCTTCGTCAAACTTTTGAAAGTACGAGCACGATCGAGTTTATAAACTTTTCAAGTTGCAAAAATCTTATGATGATCAGGAAAAACAGTTGTTAAGTAGCGTTAATCAGCAAAGTATTTGGAGGTTCACTCCACAGATTATAGCAAAACTTGCATGTTTTTCATTCAACTCGCAAGCGTCAACGAAAAATCAGCAATTAGGTGAATGGCGTAACGTTTTTCAGGTGAAGAAGAATACAAATTCCTTCCTGAAGGGGAAAATTTGGGAAAAAGTCTTTTTCACTCTTGGAGTGCCAGCTTAGCTGTTTTTAACAAATGGAAGATACTTGAAGGTAACTGTGCAATAAATCTCTTCCTCAGAAATAGAAGCTTGTGATAATATCATGGACGTAGGTTTTGTCCTCGACTCCTCTGGCAGCCTATCTGCATCCGAATTCCAACAAGTCAAAGACTTCGTCGATCTCATAGCTAACTCCTTCCTCAAAAACAAAGTCGGTAGCCGTGTGGGACTTATGCAATACAGCATCTTGCCGAAGATGAATGTTCGGTTTTCCGACGAACTCACGAGAGAGCAGTTCCGAAGTGTCCTGGACAAAGTTCGTTACGAGGGAGGCTACACTCGGCTCGATCGAGCTCTCAAGCTAGCAGCTCAGGAGTTGTTTGTGAATGAAGAAGGTTCTCGTAAGGACATTCCTCGAGTCATGGTTATAATAACAGACGGCATCAACACGGAGGAGCCTGATTCTGTAGCGTTAGACACCGCCGTCGCGCCTCTAAAACGCGCCGGGGTCACACTGTTTGTTGTCTGCATTGGTAGTGAGAAGGGCCGTGATGAGATGTACCTACTCACAGAACAAAACAAAAACTTGTACTTTGTTCGAACTTACAATGAACTTTCTCTTCAGCTTCGGAAAGTATCCAAGGACATTTGCGAGAGTGGAGGTGAGATGCTTGCATGGATTCGGAGAAGGGGGAGGGCGTTTCTCTGTTATTTCCTATACCCGAGAAAATGTCTGCTTTTAGATTGCTTTCTTCCAATTATACTAAGAATCAATGGTGATCTATTTTCACATGCTATGGCAACGATCTGCACTAATTCGTCTTCTTACATGTTAGATGTCGTGTTCTTAATCAAACATTGCATGTTTACCAGATAACGAACTTTTGACACGAAATTAATTTCGCAAGTCGCTTCTACTTTTTTGAAGTGAAAATAAATCGGGAAGATGTTTTTCTTGGCACGATAAGCAATTTGACGAATGTTTGAACGATCAATCGATAATCTTTGTATTAGTGACAAAATACAATACGGTTTCACTTTCAAAATTAATGACTTTAAGTGGCTATAAACTCGCTTTGATTTAGAGTACCTCTTCTTTTAAATTCTCCAAACTGCCATGCTTCGAAAGGGCATCTCATGTTAAACATCAACAGCAGACTGATCCTTTTTTTTTCTTCCAAACAGCCCTTCCTGGATGCGACCGAGTGATGGATGTCAGTTTTTTGGTAGACTCTTCAGAGAGTGTTGGCTTACAAAATCTTCAGAAACTTCTCGACTTCGTGCGCAGAATTGCCAAAACCATGCGTATCTCCCCGAGAGGTAGCCATGGAAGTCTCGTCGTTTTTAGTGACAACGCCAAAGTTCAAATCAAACTTGACGACTACGATAATATACAGGAATTCAGCAATGCTTTACGAGATGTCCCCTATATGGGCCAAAAGACCCGGATCGACAAGGCTTTGCGGGTTGCACTGAGCGGAGTTTTCAACAGTAGAGCCGGTATGAGAGCCGGAGTACAAAGAGTTGCGGTCTTGTTGACCGAGGGTCATCAAACGAGAACGTTCGATGCGATACCGCTGAGATACGCGGTAGAACCACTGAGGCGCAGGCGAGTCAATGTGTTTGCGGTTGGCATCGGTAGTGATGTACGTTATAACGAACTCCGATCTGTCACAAGTAGTGATCAAAATGTAATGTTGGTGGAAACGTTTGACGACCTCGCAAGAATTGGTGAAGAGCTGAGCCACAAGATGTGTCGAGGTAGGAGAATGATTTTCGCTTCACTATAAAGTATCAGTTCTCTTGCCTCTGTCCTCAAAAGGGCACGCAGGATCGTGCCTCGCGGAAGTAAGGAGGGAAGGGAACTGACACTTCATATGAAACGTTATTGCAACGTCACTTGTTGATTTTGAAAGATTGCAGCACTTGTTGTTATGAAAGATAGTATTTCTCAAGTGATCGTTCCCTTGTCCTCTACACTAATCCAATTCATGACGACATGGTAAAGCTAAATTGAATTTTAACACTACTGGTTCCGTCATGATTGAGAGAAATGAACGGTCAATAATTTTATATCTGTTGTGTTCTTGGGAGAGATTCTTACCGTAGAGGTAACGGTTTCCTCGCAAAGGTATGGATAAGTAGATTTTATGATGAGCCACAACACCTGTTATTCTTATGAAGCGACAGCACATATCTAGTGAAGTGATACGAGTCAAAATATGATTCAATGATGAATCAAGGGCCACCGCACTCGTAAAGAGTCGAACAATTTCCTAAGTTTACCCTTTAATTTAATCCTTGTCATTTTATGAGTTACTCCACCCTGAAAACTTGAGACAACCTGATGCTGCTCTAAAGCGCACGTTGGTTGATTGCACGTTGTATAACCAAGGCAGCTAGATCACAGATGAATATCAAAATGAACTAGCGAAAATTCAGGGAAACCAAGCAGACCGATTGGAAAGCAGAACAAGTGACCAAGCTGCGATTTTTGTTTTGGCATTTGATTCGTTAATAGCTGATGCATTTTTCTAGACCTATTACAAATGTATGATAAAGCGGAACTAAAGTAATCTTGAGCCACTTTCATCTTGCAACTCAAATCGCTCCTAACTCCCACAAATGACCAAACAGAATTTCTCCACACCATATCGATACATAATCAAGCAGATAAGTGAGAAGAATAAAGAAAAATATCAACAAGGGCGTTATTAGTTGATCCAATACCAAATTCTCAGAACTAATATGATACAAGTTGTATAACAATCGGTAAGGAGAGTTACTAATGAGATCTTGGTAGTAAAAGGGGTTAAAACGAAGTGTGGGCTCTTTATGAGCACTTGGCATTATTTTTATTCTCTTTCTCTTCTTTTTCAGGTGGATGAGGATCGATTATGGGAAGACAATACAGACAAATAAATTAATACAAAAATTTAAGCTAATATGTAGTGTGCAGTGCTTCAAATATTTCTATTTCATACGAGAGGTTAGCAATGCATTTGCGCGGCTAAGAAACAAAGAAAGGAAAGATTACTCAAGAATTCATGTTGTTACAACACTACAATTATCCAAAACAACTGGATCCATCGGTTTGACACGCAAACTATTCTGCGTGTTTCAAACAGCAGCGCCTGTATATTTCAATTTAAAGTAAACTCCTGCCTTGAGTTTTATTTATTTTTGAAAAGTCGTCACTTTTTATAAATGGATCTCCCGTAATATTCAGTGACGGAAATGTGTAACTGTCTTTAGTTTTCACCGATTCCATGATTCGTTGTGATCAACATGAAAGAATGACGACCATTTTGTAAAGTTTTCTGAGTAAAAAGTTATACTCATTGTGGTAAAGAAAATTAACACAATGACCTGCTGAAAGTATTGCAGTTATGAGAGGAGCCCTTTTAAAGGAATGAATCACTGAGTAGTCGAATATATACGTTAATAGATAGTTAATTGTGAACGCTGTAGCAAGATCGTGATTGAAACGAATTTTAAAAACAACGTAAGTTAAATGGCCTCAAAGGCCGATAAGTTAAATTTTTGTTATCTAAAGTAAGCATAACATTGTATTGAATAAATTAATAATTCTAAATGCAAAGTAGTCGTAGATGCGATTATTTTGTTGTGAGGACTCGCTTCGGGTCTTATCTATACTGCCCCTTTAAAAAAAATCCATCTTCACTTATGCTTTGCATGAAAAAAGAAGTCTCTCTTCTTTGTAACTTCTCCTTATGCGTGGCTCCTGCTCCAAAGGAAATCGTCTTAGCGTCTCAAGAATTACGTGAAAACGTAAAATATAATCTAACTGGAGGCGAAGTAGTCCACGTTTCCCTTCCCTGCCCCTCCCCTCTCCTCCCTGCCCCTCCCCTCTCCTCCCTGCCCCTCCCCTCTCCTCCCTTCCCCTCCCCTCTCCTCCCTTCCCCTTCCCCCCTCCCACACCCCTCGCGTTTTACTCTCCACCGCGTGAAAAAGAGGTCGGCATTAGATTCCATCCATCAAAACCACCTCGGTCGAGAGGGACTGAGATGCAATATTTAATGACTTGCAAAACATAACCGAAGATTCGCAAGTGATGTAGCCGAACATCCGAAGCTGTAAATCCCATGATTCTTGAGGAACAAACAGAAACAGCATAGCGAGAATTTTAAGTCGCGAACCATTGCTTGATGGTAGACATGCAGATAATTTAGGATACGTAAATTCTGTTGATGAGGCGCGTAAACTTATAGCGGAATTTGAAACAGGATTGACGACGAAGTTTTCTTTCTTTAAAGCTGTCAAAGGTTTCGGGAACACCAGTGTATATATATATATATACACCGGTGGCATTACAAAGCTTTGCTATCGCTATTGTGCATTCTCACTAGTTTATCTAGTTCAAGTCCTCTGGGCATGGCTTGGATGATACCACAATTGTGGAATCATTCGGGTTAACTTAATGCTTACACCTCCTTCCTCGGACAGAAGTCACAAAATACTGGGGGAAGATGCATGAGATATTTAAGGAGCAAAAATTCGTTTTTTACTGGTGTGCCTTTCCTAATTTTGGGAAGGAAAGTGTTCAATTGCCAACACGGCATAGATAAAACAGCTGGAGAGAAAAAGAAACGAAAAGATGCAGAAGAAGTACTGTATATAATAATTTCTTTTTATCCTCAACCTTTGTGTTACTGTCAACTATGGCTTGCTAATTCGAAAGGTCAAATACATGAATGGGTCATATGACATCGATCTCAGAATACTTTTAGGACAAACGTGATAACACTTCAATCTTGGCTAAATTGAAGATGGTTTAGAAGTTAACAATTATAAGAACTTTTCACTAACATATGCTGCTGACAAAGGAGAAAATATATGCAATTCTGCATTTTTTGCTTTCTATGAAGCAATCATATGTTGGCTCCTTATCACGCTATGACACTTCCGTTTTGTCACATTCCAAAAAATAACTTGAGAATTACACTGTCACTCATCTTACACTGTTATATTTACCTATTACAGAAGGCCGAAAACAAAGATTTTGTTTTCAAGAAAATAAGATTTCTTTTCCAAGACACAAGGAAGTTTGACTGCAAAGCACAGATAAAAATGCAATAAATTTTTTTTTTCAGAGAACAAGGTAGTTATACTCATGTATAAACAGAACAAATCTGGTTTAATAAATCAGATATGCGGCATGACTCCTTTTCTTCCATCCCCACTCAAAACAAGCAAACACACCTATATAGGTCCCAGCCTGGTCTGCAAATGAAAAGGAGGAAGGTGATCACTACTAAATTAAGCATTAGGGTTCTTATTTATAACATATTGATTATTGTATACTGGTATCAAGAAATTAAGGTTGCAAGTAGCAGCCAGCTGAGTTATAGTTTGAGTTTTATCAAGTCCATTACTTTGTTAAATTTAGAGAAGGAAATTGAGGAGCTGTAATATACTTATCATCAATTAGGGACCACAAAGAAAAAGTTATTTATAGAGACTTTTAAAGGAAAGGGGTAAGACTTGTGACAAGCTGGCAGACATATAGATAAACTTTACTGCTAAATGGGTTACAATACAAAGTGCTCAGTATTTGGATCAGCTATGGCTCAACTTAAACTTTGCTTTAGCTTCAAGTTTAATCCTTTGTGGTTTCCTTTCTCAGTGTTTATTTTTCAAGTTATATACACAGAAGAACACAAAAATGACAAGGAATGCTTTTGAATATTAAGAGGCTGGAATAAGCAAGAAACCAAAACTGAATTTTAAACAGTACAAAGTTAATTTGATCTTCCAATGTTATTTAATTTTAACCATTAATAGAATTTGCTATTTAGATTTATCCCCTCCATTTTTCTGGATATTGTGAGCAAAAACAAACAATTATCACAAAATGCATGGTATACAATGGTTTGATTCCAATGTGGCAAAGGCCTTTCACTGTCTATCCATAAAAAGGGAAATAGTTTGTAAAATGTAAAACATTCTGCATCTTGAGTGTATACTTATTCATCCATGCGAAATTAAAGGTTACTTGAAATAAATGTGAAAGATAGGATAGGATAGGATTTTGATAGGATTTTCAGATCCCTGATAACAATTACTGATGTGCTGATTTGTTGTACTTAAAGGTTATGATTTTAGCGGAAATAGTGGAAGAATTTCTGGACCTGGAATTTTGTTGCAAATGTCTGTTTAAGTCAGTTTAAGTCAGTTATAAACTCTCCTGTTTCAAGATTACATGATTGCCACACCAGAACCTTTTGTATTCTATATTGTGCACCATGTTATGATTATGGTTTCAATAATAAAAGGTGCTGACTCAAGAACTTTGCAAAATATCTCTACATACAAAGAAATAGATTGTGGTTACATACTCCAAATAGCAGGTCACATCAGTCTTCTGTAAGGAAGTAGCAGAAATTGCTATGGTGGTTTTGGTGGATGGAAAGAAACATCCACCAAAACCACTTTATTCTATGTGTTAAGAGTTATGATAATCATTATGAACGTTTGGTCGGTCAGCAATTGTGCACCATAAAACATAATTAGCCAGAGCACTAACTGCTAATTAGTGGTATAAATCTTTTGTCTCCCTGAACATCTAACAGTGGCTATAGATAAAATTAAAAAAATATATTGTTGATGGTTTTGGTCAAAGTTTTGGTGGATGTTCCCTGATGACATCCACCAAAACTACGTAACATCTGGGCACCTTTTAAATACGTGAAATATCTGCATAAAATTGCGTAAAATGTTTTAAAATATTACAATCGAACAATAAATTAATACTTACCATTTCTTGAGTAAAAAGTTTTGACGCAATTTCCCAAACAAATAATACACTTAGGTCATCGGGATAAGTCGGCATGTTGTCGTAGCTTCGTAATTTTAATTTAGTATAACAAGTCATGAGTTGTCCATCATTCCATCTCAGTCCCTCTCGACTAAGGTGGTTTTGGTGGATGGAATCTAATGCTGACCGTGAAAAGAAGCTTGGATGATATCCAAGGTCATCCATTGCGTTACATTTCAAGGACGTCTGCGAAGGAGTTCAGCACGACCAGAAAGCAACTTGATGCCACTGTTGAAAACACGTGGCGAGGATGCCATATGTTTTGTAATGGATTCCGATTAAGAGAGAACCATGCTTCATTCGATAATGAAGTACCTTCCCGAATACGTATCAGAAATAAAGCCAAATGATTCTGGGTGATGTAGTGTCTCGCCTGTTTGCGTATTTCCTTCCTTTGACAGTTAAGTATATCACCATTCTGTTTTTTTGGTTTTTTTTTTTTTTATCGAAAAAGCGTAACTGATTCAATAAACACCCACACCAATGTCACAAAAAGAAACATCAGGAATCTTTCACCGATTCCTCTCAGACATTTGAACAAAAGGTCAGACGAGCTTCATTTGACACCAGAACCATTCGTCAGCTTTGCAAAAATGGACCAATTATTACTGTTTTGCGATCATCTAGGCTTCCTTAAGCATAAAAAAATACTATACTGGTGAGGAGAAGAAGTAAATGGCTGATACTCTTTACCTTTAATGTTATGTCAAATATCGTCTTCCGATATTCACTGCTTGTTACCGAATGTTCAGACCTGTTCAATGACCATTTCAAGATCAACCTGTGAAAGATCCGTGATTTAATAAATCTTGAGTGGTTTTGATTGTTATATTAATGCCATTAAGATCTTATTGAAAGGCATACAAAAGATTTTGATTTTTTTCGCTTCCGATTTGAGCCAAGGCCCGACCAATGCGGCAGGAAATTTTGCAAGGATTTAACCCCGATCTAGCTGACAATTCGATCACCAAATCGGATAAAAAACTGTGTGAAAGATCACCACGCCTAAAAATCTCTGCAATTTTTACATGCATCAGTCATAAACTGCAGAAAACAGTATTTTTGTCTCTGGGAAGGCGCGATTCTCACTCCTCGCAATTTCCGCTCTTCCCTATCCGTGTTAGATCATAAAAGAGTCAGCGGTACCAGCCTTTCACGCCTCGCGAGATATTGACACATAAACCAGTTAATACTTCAGTAGAATAATCCATGGTTTATCTGACTCCTAAGTATAATACAACACAATACTGGATGTTATAAGGTATTGACCTCTATCACGTAATACCTGAGGGTTACCAAGTATGTGGATTTCTTTCCTCAGTGTTGTTTGTCCTTCGCCTTGTTAGAAAAAGTAATGATGAACTAACTTGGCATTTCCCCAAACAAAAGAGCGTTATTCCTGCAGGATCTTCTGTTGGGATAATCCTGTCTCTTCCCTGATTATTTACATGTCAAATTGTGGGTGTGTTATGGAGAGCGCCCATGTTTTTTAGAGTGCGTTGCGTTACATAATTATTAAAAATAGAACGAAGAAGTTTCTAGAACATTTAGTCATGATGACTAAGCGAGAACTTTAAGGAGAACCTTCTAGAACCGTGACTCAGCATATTTTTGTTATGATGTAATCATAGTGTAATGTTTCTAAAAATAACAATATTACAGATCTCTAGAACATTCTAGAACTTTTCCGAAAGATATATAAGGAGTCACGCTAGCTTAAAGAAACAGGCCTTTTAGTGAGCTATAACTGCTGTTGCGAAGAGCCCAGAGGAGCGAGAGCCGGACAGAGTTGTTTACTGGAATTGAAAGCCGTGTGGAAGGCTACGTGAGAGAAAGAATTACGGACGTCGACAGTTTGTTAAAGATTTTCAAGAGAACTGTGAGTTGTGCGGTAGTGCACTGAGATTTAAGTGATATTATTTGTAAAGGGCTCTAAGTTATAGGGATACTGATTGTATTAGCATTTATGTCGCTCCGTAGATAAGTGAAAAAGATAGTTATTGTATTGGTTGTCGATATCGCTTCGTAGTTATTACGTTGGTCAATAAAGTAGTTGAGTTGTACGAGTTGTATCTTTCTGGCGGTTTGGAAAATACCGTAACAGGTGGGTAAACGTTTGATACGGATTCAAGATTCATCTATCAACAAAATTAATTTCGCTAAAATAACGATTACTGCTAATTTCAATCGTGGCGCGTGGGTTACAACCGCAATTTTATTGTCTCAAAACCAGACAAAAAACTTTCACTTCGCAGATTTCCTCTCCACTCAATTCTTGTCCTTTATCATTGTTGTTCTTTGTTAGAACAATTAAGTTTCTAAAAACTGAATCAAACTACTCTTAGTCTGAGTTGATCAATATTTCTTACAACTAATATTTCCTCCGTGTGGCTTAACGAAGAACCCCATCGTACAAGTGTGAATGATGCCTCGCTAGCACGCGCCTAGACACACAGAAAACTTCTGTTCTTCTCAATTTTCTAACCGTAAAACAAAGCCACCCTTTTTTCTCCAGCTACCCCAACGTTTCTAAACAGATGTTCAACTGTCACCTTTCGCTAACTTAACCTACGGTCCAAAATTTTGGAAAACTTGCTTGGTAATTCTTTTAACTATATGATAAAGAATTGATTAAACGAAAAGTTCGGGATGTTTATTTCTAATGTGGTTTGTAGACGATTCAGAGCTCCGTGAAACTTCAGCTTCGCTGAAAAGTGGACTTTTACTCCTTTTTTCAGAGGAAATGGAAACAAAGCGTCCTGTAATTCAGATCATCGTGTCATTTCATTCGTGAACGAGTGAAACATGGTTTAGTTTTTGCACCCATCCACTGATTGGCATCCATTCCTATACAGCATAATTTTGAGATAAAAATAGGTCAAAAAGAAAATAAAAAGTATTTAACCATTTGGAAACGTTTCAGCAGTTTCAAAAGTTGTGTTGAAGAGGTGTGGCCACCCGGCTGTTACGCTAACCACTGTCTGAACCGCGGTTTCGGGCGCAACAATTCATGCTGTCTAGCACCTTCTATTCTTTAAGAGAATTGCTGCCAGGAAATTGCGAAAATATGAAGCAATGATAGGAAAAAATCTTTTTCTCTATTAAAATCCTTTTTTATTTTGGCATCAGGTACGCGTTTCATAGCCATATATTACGAATATTTGGCTGTCTGAGAAATCATTGAGGGAAAAGGAGGTATTGAATCGAAAACACTTCAAGTCGGCACTGTATAAACAAATATTAAGAGTTTCTATCCAATTACCGCTTCCTATTTATTTCAAATAACCAGTTGTTGTGAGAACTATGGGAAGTAATCTTGAAGTATTTTGTTCAGATGACACCAAGGCCAGCAAGAAGTTTGATCGATTTTTTTAAGTTGTTATTTAGAAAACTGTTGGCATAACGACAGCACTAATCGATTAAGAAACTCCAAAGCAAAAAGAAGAAAACATGAAAGTTTTTAAAGTGTCTAAAAGCGAAACTGAGCCACACCTTGCCCAATGGTTCATTTCTAATAACGATATTTCCGGTGTTCCATACTGTGATGCTGAAATCAAATAGTAAACGTTATGTTATCTTTTTTAAGGTTATAACCCCAGTCAGTCAAAGAATAATGAGATATTCGCTTCGATTTCTTGAGCGTAGTTTAGCCCGAAATTTGTCAAATTTGACAGATAATAATTTCAGGTGAATTCGGCGGTCATTCCTGTACAATTTTGGGATTCCAGAAGTTGTTGCTTTAGTCCTAACGAAAATCTCACCCTGTACATGAACAAAGTACGTTATATTTGAAAACGGTCGTGGAAGCTTCTAGATAATAGACCACATAGATGGCCGGCTTTAATTCCTTCGTTAAATCGGTAATATTCATACTTCGTAACATTTTTCCATATCCGCCCCTCCTCAGAGTCCTTTCACCTTCCGCAGCTCCGCCAGAGCTCCCTTGGCTCCTCGGCTTTCGTGAGGAAGGCCTTGAACGCAGCGAAACTTGAAAAATTTGCCATCAGAGCTCTAGTCTTTGAAGTACGTAAACCGAAGTTATTTTAAGTTGTGGTCTGGCATCCAACGCCTACAAAATACAGGAATTTCTTTTTTTTATTCATTAATGACTCATTGGAATTCGGAATTCTTTTGTTTCTGCCATTGTGGTTTTTAAACGGTTCCCTAATAGTTCTTCTAGTATCGGCTATTGTTTACCTCCGATTCTTTATGTTCGTGGCAAAGAGATCTAGTTTAGATTCATTCACCATTAAACTTCCTCCCCCTCATCAAAATTATCAGCGGTAATTTTCACTCAACCAGCAAGTCGCGTGGGCAACAACCGTTGCCTTCTTGGAATTAAAAAGAACACACACAGACACACTTCCTCCTCCTTACCTGAACATCTTATACTGCTTTTGATTCTCTCTAAAAACCACAGCCTTGATTTTTTCGTTAAAAAAAGCCAAATTCGCTCTAAATCAAAGCAATCTTTCAACCTTTTTGAAACCTTCCACACGGCAACTGATAGACCTTCTATTAACCTTGTCTGACATTATCTTTTATAGATAATCGCTTATTATGTTATACAGTAAAGAAGACAAAGGAACTGCTCGTTAAGTTTTTTTCGTTAGGAACAATCGGTCTTACAACTGTTGAATAAAAAGCACGTTTTTGCAATTGTATACATTAGCAATCTTACGGCGGCCTGTTAAAAACCTGACCGAAATATTCAGTCGGGATTTGTTTTGTAATTCGTCTCAACCTTAACAATCCTTGCCTATCTTCTTTAATTTCTGGCCTTTTCGCCCCACGCTGATGTTTTTCTTTCCATTCCGACAAATATTTTGAGATAACTCTCACCTCCAAGATTCAGGTCTGATAATTTGCGTGTTGCAGGTAAACAGCTAAATTTCTCATTACTCAAAAGTTCACTTCTGATGTTCCTTCGGGCAATTTCGTCATTTTGTGAATTGCATTTGGCAGTGAAATCATCCTTATCAAAATATCTATTAAAGTCGATGAATCTCGGAAAATTTTTGAAGCGCTCTTAGTTGCAGATAACGTAAGCTTTGAACCCCATGGGAAATCACAGTGACAGTTCTTGTGATTAAATTAAATCAAAGCTGGCTGGCGCAAAACCAATGTATGGCACAGAGGTTCTGTAATTTCAGAACACCAAAGAAAGTTACACAAACGTGAAGTCGGTATGCTTCCGCGGTCCACGGCTTACAAGAGAGTGGAAGAGACTATACAACGGCTATGTGGAAAAATGGTCAGCCTGGGTGGGTGTTTTTACGTTAGAAAGGTGTGGTAATTATTTAAACAAACAATTCTGCAATCATGAGAGAATTGGTGACCACAAAATGGGCCAAAATGGCTGAAACGACGGAAACGACGAGAATTTATACAACACAGCTTCTTTTCTAAAATTAAGGTGTTGCAAATTCAAAGGAAATTTAAAAAATCCTGATCTTGTCTTAAGAACAACCAAAATACCATAACAACTTGCGACGGTTCTGATAAATGAGATTAGAGGGCATCATTATTATGTAAATTGTGTTGCGAAAATTCAAATACTGCTCATTTATACGTGACTGGTCATAAAATATTTGACAACAGCCCGTTGCGCGAGGATGCGTGACACTAGCGCAGGAAACCAATCATAAACTGTGAGTGACACCCCACGCGGAAGCTGTTTATTTTCGTCAGAGTCCTGCCCAGATTTCTAAATGTAATGATTGTAAACAAGCGGTGCATAGTTTAATCCATCCTTGAACTCCTCAAGGTGACGACTGATGCGGAGGTATTTACACGAATTACGCCTCTCTCGTTATAAATTCAGCTGAGCGTTTCGACGTTACAAAGTTAGTGGATTCATTGAAGTCAAAGCGACTGGTGAATTAAGGAACATGGCGACTTTGTACGCGGAGTTTTTCGTGATTTTTGCCCTGATTCTTGTTACGGTGGATTCTCAGTCAGGCGAAAGAAGTAAGTAAACACATTGTTGTTTCGACAAAAAGCCGATTTCTTCTGAAATTGGAGCGTTTTTAATTTGCTATTTGGAAAATTTTTACGAAAGTTAGCCCTCCGAGTAGGACTTAACTTAAGCGGAAAACTGAAGAAAGAACTGAAAAATTTCGCCGAAATTTGAAATCAGTGTAATTCAAGATTGCTCATTTTGTTCTAGGTAATTAGTCTTGGATCCTTTTGAACGTTTTTTTTTTTTTTTCGCTTGGAGAATTGTTTATATGGGGAAAAGTTTCGTTTTCAACACGTCTTTTTATATCCTGTGGGTAAATCTGCATGTTCTGAAGTCGTATTCTACCAAAAAACCTTTTAATGATTTGCCATACATCCTTAATATATTGACTGGATACCATTGTCGCCAGAATCAAGTATCAAACTTTTCAATTCTAATATTTTTTTATCCTTAAGAAATTGATTTACCTTCGTCGATTAAAAATTCCAGTTAAGACTATTTGAAGACGAGATTCAAGCAAAATTTCTACCAACAAAGGAACGATCAACAGGTCAAAGTCTCTAAAATATTTCAGACAAATGATTTAATCAATAATTAGAAGTCATTGAGCCCTAGCCAGACCCGAAAGCTTCTCAGCCATATTGCTTTTAGTATTTTGTTTTTTACGATAAGATCTTAGGAACACTGTGATATTCCGATATCTCGCCAATGTTTACCAAACTCGTAGTACCCCCATGTAGGTACCATGCTGCCTAATTGATTGCTCATGATTGCCGAGGAACACATATCTTTGGCTGTAAAAATTCTTTTCGTTTTCCGAGGACAAATTAGCGAAAATGAACGGACACCTAAAACTATGTATATTTTAAGTTCCACGAATAACTAACAAAAAGAAAGAAAATTCTTGTTTTCATTCTCCATGACTTGGCTGAAATTCCTTAATGCAGGCTTTATTTCCTTGAAGATAAGCTTTTTAAGCTAATCGTCTTAAAAGGTCTTGCTAAATATAGCATATCCCATGAACATTTCCCTTTAATTTCGAAACTGGATTTTCTCAGGAAAAGTTCAAGTTTGATGCACCCTAAAAATGTTGATAGCTGCTGTGTGAAAGGAAGCGATTATTGAAGCTAACTATGCCAGTCACTTTTTTTATTTTTTCATCTTGTAAACATTGCGAATTAAGACAATTAGTACTGATTTGATAGCTGTAGAGGCCACTCAACAGGAATCTGGCGGAGCACTTTAAGCCTCATAAACCGGATCAGAGTTTGCGTTTTTTGGCAAAAAGAATCAAATACTACAAAGAAAGAGGGGCTGTCTTGCCGCGATTATATCGCTTTTCGTTTGTGTATTTATGTTGGAACCGGACATGCAAAGCGACAATTAAATCTTGTCACGTTCTTTCAGGGTCAAAATTTCCTATGACTAAAATTAACATTCCGCCGGCCTTGCTTGGAGGACTGCATTACAATATCGAGTAAAGTATACTTCACACAAGCATCTTTTAAATGCTATTAAAACTAGTGCGGTTTTGCGGTTTGCCCTGACCTTCTAAGGCCGAGGCAATTTTAAACGGAAAATTTTGAGCATCAATACAAGTCTTCCTTTCAACTGCTCAAAACATTAGAAAGCTTCCAATATAACCCCATGAAATGTATTTGAAAAGCCCTTTGAAAGCCACTTCCTGGGTGAAGTCTTAACTTTCAATTAACACGTGATAACAACTATATCATAATATCAAAGTGTATTCGTTCTAAGACAGACACCTTTAAGTAATCTCTCCTGGAATACTGTCACAAGACCCTTTTTCCTATTCTTACAAACTCACTTTGGCAACATTTTGCACGGAATCCATAGATTACAGCAAATCTAAATTTTTTTTCCAGAATTGTGACTGCGAATAAAAACTACTTTGTCAACTATATTATGCCTACATGCAGTGAAGCAACCTGTATTTTGAAATGCTACAACGTTTTTGTTAGCCAGCTGGTGTTTTCTGTCAAGAAAATCTCGTTTTGACTTTGAAAGGAATGACAAACCACAGAAATCATAAATAACTTGTTGCATGCAGTATGACATGCTGCAAATCATTCAAAAGTTATGAACAGGAGCAAATTCACTATCACTTTTTCCATAAGATGATAAAAATTGTCTGAAAAACTAATTCGATACTTTCTTTTCGTGCCATGTTCTTTTTGGGTTGGATAAATAAGATAAATTTGAGAAGACTTTCAACTGAAACATATCAAGTGGAAGCTGACACATAATCTCATAATCGCAAACGGGCACCTCCGCTCGACTGCCTGCACTGAAATCTCATTTGAACACTCGCATTTCAACGCTGCATTTCACATTCTTGTCAGTAAGACTGTGATGCAGTGACTAGGAATTAAAACTTTCATAGCCCACCCTTTTGCAGGTGGTCCGTTAGTATTTGGGAAGCAAACTCTCCCTAAAAGTTATTTCGATCCACGCTACGATCACTGACTCACCCGTTTACTAACTCAGCACCTGGAAAAGACGATTGCGAGTGTATAACCGAACCCAACCACAAGGCGTTGCTTCTCTTGTTTGATTACAATTCCTTCTAAGAACGCATCAATGAAAATGAATTAATTTGATCTATATACTCCTCCATCAGAACAATGTACTCAGAAATCAGACATCGTATTTGTGGTGGACTCTTCGGGGAGCATCTCCAGACGAAACTTTAAAAGAGAGAAACTATTCGTTGAAGAAGTCGCCTCAACCTTCAAGATGGGCCCCGACCAATCACAAATCGCCGTTATCTCATACAGCGAGAGCGCTCAAGTCGACATCAAATTCGGGGAATATACCAACGTTAACGATTTCACCGCTGCATTGGGCGAAGTGAGACATCAACGAAAAAGAACACGCATCGACTTAGCACTTAAACTTGCCGCCGAAAACGTCTTCACCGCCGAAGGTGGAGCGCGTCCTAACGTCACTAAGGTGATGGTCATTTTGACAGACGGACAACAAACTGAGACGAACGATAGTACGCCGCTGGATGAGGCTGTACGGCCGCTTTTGGACATGAACGTGACCATTTTTGCTGTCGGTGTTGGGAGCGCTATCGATATTACCGAGTTATTAGAGTTGGTGGGTTACAGGGATGAGAATTTGTTCAGGGCGGAAAATTTTGATCAATTGGCAAGAGACAGTGTAAAGGTTGCTACTCAAACATGTAAACAACTACAGCCAGGTAAAAATGGTTATATCTTTTTTATTGACATAAAGCCCACTGCTAAACTTTACAACATGAACGCCGGCGAGATGATAAATCCCAAGTTGCTTGCTTCTCGAGATTCTTTTATTTGACCCTTTACACTTTAACAATGGTATGCATATTCCTCTCACTTTTTTCTACTCGTTTCCTGTCGTATAAACACGGAGAATCTGTTAAACAATCAAGAGCTACTTAAGTTAGTGATCGTATCCTTTATTCTCATGAGTGACCAAGAAAGAATTTCTCCTTACGATATAAATACAATATCAACAAGATAAGTGATGAGAATAAAGAACAATATCAATTTGGGAATAATTATTTGATCTAATACTAAATTCTCTGAACTAACATTAAAAGAATTGTATGGTTGACGGTAAAGAGAATTAAAAATTTGATCTGGGAGTGAAAGAGTTAAAGGGTTAAAGGGAAGTGTTCTCCGAAAGCTAATAGACTGTTATCTCCCCCACTGGTCCATATGATTGTTTCGTTAAAAATGAACGAGAATCACGTGATTTAGAACATTGATTGACAGTTAAGCTTTGTACTTTACATCACATTTCAGTCAGGAAAATCAATTTCAAAAGGAAAGGTCTAGTGTAATTTGCTAACCCGAAACAAGCCTTTAAGCTAACCTGTAGCCAGCGACCCGCCACAGAAATCGAATAATTGCAGTATCGTCTCAATAAACAACAATCAAATTATACGATTTGTGGTGGATCAGTTCATCGGCATTACTTTCTCCGCGGAACAATGATAACAATCTTAAAATATCATCGCATTTCCTTATTCTGCTTAGATCTCACGGCTACTGAAAAAAAGTGCATCTTAAGGCATTTTAAATCAGCAATTCGACAGAGATCCCTAATTATGTAGCACTTACCCTTCCAAAGAGGGAGGAAATATTTCTCTGAGTTACTTCTGGTTATCATTAGGGATATAACTTAATATAATCAGAAGCGTTGCATCCAGAAATCGGGTTATTAATTTTTATGATATCGATAACGCTCTTCGAATCATTTGCGTTTCAGTTCATGGTAACTGGTCTGCCTGGGCAGAATGGAGTGACTGTTCTGCTTCTTGTGGAGGAGGGATCCAGGGACGTCGACGTTACTGTATAAATCCACCGCCCAAAAATGGCGGCCGAGATTGCTCTGGCAAAGGATACGATGTTCAGAGATGCAATACGCAAGGTTGTCCAGGTAAAGTGTCAAATAGTTGATGTTTATTAAGCTTCTCTTCCGGAAACAACCAGAATAGTGGGAGACGCAGAGATCATGAAATATATCTGGACTGGACTGGACTAGACTGCACTGGACACCGGATCGAAAGTTCCGGTTTCGATCTTTGAGAAAGACTCTCGATTCTTACAAAACGAAACGTTTTTTTATTTTATTTCTATCGTCCGTTTTTATTGATTTAAAATCACGATGTAGCGGTTTAATATGGGTGACAGTGGAACATTGTTCGTGTTATTAAGTGCAAAATTTAAATGAATATATGACAGAAAAGCAGGGGAAAACGATTTTCGATCAAATTCGCAAGAGTTTGATTTCTCGTGAGTAGACTCTGAGGTTGTAGTTTGTTGATAAAAAGAAAACAGAATGGGAATACAAAATTAACTAGGAATATAGAAGAAGAAATGACCGCTAAATCAAAAGAAGCCTAAAAGTTATATTTAGCTAAGACTTCGAAATACCAGAAGTGAAATCATGAAGCACCCCTGCACGAGTATATCAGAGGATAGGATTAAAACGAACTTAGATCCTGCTCATTTGATTTGGTTCATGGTTCACTGATATCTCATCTGGAAATCTACCACAGTAAACGGATCTTGGACTGAGTGGAGTGACTGGGGTTCCTGTAGTCTTACCTGTGGTGATGGCGGAATCAAGAAACGTATTAGAACTTGCACCAACCCTCCCCCGGCAAACGGTGGATTGGAGTGTGAGGGAGCTGGGGAGGAGACAGAAGCATGCAAAGCTGGAGAGTGTCCAGGTATTTAGAATATCCGTTTACACATTTTTGCGAAACGTTTAAGCCTTTGACTACCTAGATCAAAACTTCAATTCTCTGTACTGTTTGTCATACATTTCATATTGTTTTAGCTCCAAGAATTTGCTGTTTAATTGAACAGTAAATCATGACTACAATTTTTCTTTCTTGCTATTACATGTTTTAAAAATGTTGTAAATCTTAAGTAATAAAAGTTAAACAGCGTATATCCTCAGCAATTTTCAAAACAACTACCTATCAGAAAAATGGCAACAGATTGTCGCTATGTGAAGAGTGAAAGTTCCAGTGTTTCAAAAAACAATATGACGCTTTTCTACAGAGAATCCAAAAATCAAATCGAGGGTCATCAGGATAAAGGAAATAACAGTAGCCAATGAGAACTCGGAGAAAAATTAAGCAATCAGACCGAGGCGCTGGAATTCAAATTGAGTTAAGTTTTGAATATGAGTGATTGAGATGATGGCACGACCTTCCTGGACAAATCACAAAGCGTGGCAAAGCAAGACCAAAAGAGTCTTGGATTATTTTCAACACTAAATAAAAAAATTTTTCTCTGTCAAGCGTTTCTCTATAGAACTTGCGATGACTCTGACAAAAACCGTTTAATAGAAGAAATGTCATCTAATTTTCTTTATAGTGGATGGAAAATGGGGCGAATGGAGTGACTGGGGTGTTTGCTCGAGATCATGTGGAACCGGAATTCAATCACGCTTTCGAGACTGCGATAATCCACCACCAGCACACGGAGGAAAGCAGTGTCCAGGGTCCAGCACGGAGACGCGCAACTGCAGCACAAATAACTGTCCAGGTACAAAATTGACTAAGGTCAAAGGAGTTACGTTATAAAGACAGTTTATACATTTCGATTAAGTATCGCAAAACCTAAGTACTTACAACAGCCAATCATGGCAGAGGATGGAATCACAAGGAGTCGATCAAAACCTAGTAACAAATAAACTGCCTGAAGCGCGAGAAAAGGCGAATGACTACCAGTTCTTTCAGTTTTGAATCTGATTGATTAAGGACGTGGTAGTAGGTTTCTGGATCAATTTACATATCGAAAAATGCAAAACCGAGGCAATACCAAGTTTATTCCGACAACCAGCGGAAAATTTCTCTAACGGAAGGAAACATTGAAATATTTAAGAGACCTTGTTGTTACAGAGAGACTTCAAGAAAGTAGGAACAGATCAAAGATACGAGAATGGCTAAGAATGTCCAAGATAAACACATATTTCAAATGAAGAACTTAAAAATTATCTTATAACAACGATACAAATCCTTTTAAGTCTAAAACAGCCCGAACGGTATTTAAGCAACCTCACTTGGAAGTGGAGTTTAAATTATATTTGGCAGCAGCGCATCTTGGAGAAGTTTTTCATCCATTTACCGCAAATTGGAAACCACCTCATAAAACACTCAATAGTCCCGCATAAAGAAAATTTCATTTCTCTTTGTTTCATCGGTCGTTAACTATGGTTTCATAATGATGATAAGGGTCATGATATAAAACATACACCTGTTTGAAATCGTCAAACCAAAAAGGAAGTATGACCAGGTTCAAAATTTGATGATCTTTTTTATCTCTAGTGGACGGTGGGTGGACTGTCTGGAATCAATGGGGCAGGTGTTCGAAATCTTGTGGCGGTGGGTCACAAACCAGCTCTCGCACGTGCACAAATCCTCCCCCGGCACATGGCGGTAAAGAATGCAGCGGAGAAAGTGAACGGTCACGTGAATGTAACACGCAGCCCTGTCCAAGTAAGATAATAACATTAATTATCACATAAACTGTGGTGTTATACAAGGATTTCTGGCCCTGAGAAAAGCCGTAACAACACACGTAAAAAAAAAATATCGTATTTTTTCACGTGTGTTGATATAGCCCATCAGCTGCTTATACGTCACTCGCCTTTGGCGCCACTCGGTCTGGTTGATGAATGAACGGCAAAGCCTTCACGATTCTCAATGCAAGTTGTTTGTCGGAGTTTTCTCCAATTATGGCGGCTAAAACACAAAAAAATCCGTATCGCTGGCTGACAATGAGGTTCAAACTTTCCTAGAAAGGGAAGAAAACCAATGTATTAAAAGAAAAACCGAAAGTTGCGTATTCAGTGGCTTCGGTGTTAGCATTTCTCTCGTCTGAGAATGAAAATCGACAAATGGAAGATTTGCTACTAGCCGATTTTGGCCGTTTACTTGAAAGACTTCTTCTGTCGGTAAGGACAAATTTAATAAATGAGAATTTTGTAAATTGAAAATTACGACCATTGTTGTTTTTGTAATCATGATTCAACGCATTTTTCCATCTGAAGAGTCAGCGCTAACGCACTATACGATTATTATTCGAGGATTGCCGATTCATTTATTTTCAGTCATTGATGAAGTCGGCTTTTCTTCCCAATAAAGGGCTATAGCGTTTACATGATAAACAAAATAATACATGGTTGCTTGTAGATATGAAATTTCTCTTCTCGTTTTCAACTCGAAGAGAAATTCCATATCTATGCGCGCCCATGTATTATTCTCTATTTATTGTTTGACTGGCTCCAGAAAGAAAATTTGTGATTCCTTTACTTTAATGAATCTTTGTAATTTCTAGTCGACGGTAGATGGAGCGAGTGGAATCAATGGGGCACTTGTTCTAAATCTTGTGGCGGTGGAACACAGAACAGCTCTCGCACGTGCATAAATCCTCCTCCAGCACATGGTGGAAAAAATTGCAGCGGAGAAAGTGAACGAACTCGTGAATGCAATACGCAGCCCTGTCCAAGTAAGAGCGACGATTCCTCTTAAATACATTAATATTATTCCTTCACATCAATCGTTAATCGATTACTGGAGGCTCAAGACTAAACCTCAAGAAAAGTCTTTTTGTCGCGTCCACTATATCAAATCTTTCAAGATAAATGTAGGGCAACATCGGTAATCCTGATTAGAACGAATCATGCTCTAAACAATTCAGCCTTCTGTAAATAGTCTTAAGAGACTTCCTTGGGTAAATGCAAACGCACATCAGTGAATTTCATCGGTCCCTCGGCTATCTAATATGAGTGAAGCTCGAGTTATCAGTGGAAGGGAACCTGACCATCAATTAGGCTCGTCCGCATGTCCTATTGAAAACGTTAAGCTGTTAAATAGTTTTACGGTTGAGCTGAACTGGCAAAAAAATACTTTTAAGTAAATAAGTACTTTTAAAAAAGCACAACCCAGCCTTGTGAATGAGTTGAGAAGGTGGAACAATTTTTTTTTTTCGCTAAAGGAATTCTTAGATATGGAAATTTAGCACCAAAACTTCTCTTAACGAATGTTAGTTTTTTAGGTTCGTCATCAATTTCCCTAAAATCACTTTAACATGGTAATTGATTTTAATGAGAGAAGGAGCTTTCTGTTACTATCCTAGTTGTTACTGATCCTATGCACATAGAGTCTTAACATGATAGTGTTTCCTTAACAGTTGATGGTAGTTGGAGTGATTGGCGAGAGTGGGGTCCTTGTACAAAATCCTGTGGTGGTGGAGAACAGAGGAGAACACGAAGTTGCACCAATCCATCACCTGCATTTGGTGGCAGAAATTGCATTGGAGAACGACAACAGACACAAACCTGCAATCAGAATGTGTGTCCAGGTGAGCTATTTCTTCTTCAGCTAAATCTAATTCTGCTGCTCGGTTACCTTGGTGATGACTTCTGCAAGTAGTTCAACACTGCACTACACTACCGTTTCCTTTTTTTCAAGACACCTGTGGTAAGTCAACGGATAACTTTGTCAGCTATTTTTTCTCACAAAGATAAGGATCAATGTCAGTTTCTAAGGCACTGCATACCTACCCCTGCCCTAACACAACCTTAACCTTAACTTGTTATAACTCGACTGCTTTTGGCTCAGGGAGGGGAAGGTATGCAGTTGCTGAGTTACTGACTTTCAAGAGGTAAATAAGCAAAGAAATTGAGATAAAGTTTTAATTTTTATCCACTACCATTCTAGTGAACGGTCAGTGGAGCCGCTGGACGGACTGGACTATCTGTTCCAGGACATGTGGAATTGGACTCAAGAAACGCTCTCGAACTTGTACAGAACCAGCACCTGCTCACGGAGGCAAGGGTTGTGAGGGATCAGTGGATGAAACACGGGAATGTAGCGAGAGAATTTGTCCAGGTTAGCGTGTGATCCGTTCTTCAGCGAAATAATAAAACCTTTCCTTCCAGGATTTGGAAACCAACGTCGGTTTCTGTCGAGAGTTTTAATTTTCATGAAGGGCTTTCCGGATTAATGGTGGTTTTATCAAATTTCTTGCACAGTTGACGGTGGATGGAGTGAATGGAAGGGCTGGACGCTATGTTCAGCTTCATGTGGTAACGGAACTCAAGGACGTGAACGCTCGTGCACAGAACCGCGCCCAGAATTTGGTGGGAAAGATTGTGATGGTATCAGTCGGGAAACCAAGACATGTCAAACAATACCATGCCCAGGTTAGTTTGTTATTTTAATGGATTCATCGAGTAAGATCCACTTGTACGAATGGAGTCACAAACTCCTTTCTAGTAATAAAAACTTCTATCAAGTTCGGAACATCAGACATAATGTTTCTTTTTAACAGTGCATGGTCAGTGGAGTGAGTGGAAGGAATGGACATCCTGTTCAAAGACTTGTGGCACTGGAACACAAGAAAGGGAACGTTCGTGTACCAATCCGCCCCCAGCGTTTGGTGGGGAGGATTGCGTCGGCTTGGGAAGGCAAATCAAATCATGCCAGGAAAAAAATTGTGCTGGTAAAAGAAATCAAATTGCTCTAGACATATTGATTCAAAAGCAATCTAGGTGAACAATTTCAACAAATTCATGCCTCTCACCTTGAAGTTATTTTCCCTTTTTTGTTCCCCAGTTCACGGAGGCTGGAGTCCCTGGAAGGACTGGGGCCCTTGTACCAAAACATGTGGATCTGGACAACAAACAAGAGAGCGAAAATGTGATAGCCCCAGGCCAGAACATGGAGGAAGACCGTGTGAGGGGTCTGGAGAACAAGTGCGAGTGTGCAACACCAGGCAATGTCCAAGTAAGATTCTCACCGTTGCTTAACAATTTTCCTGTAATTTCAAAAATACTTGTGGGAAACTGGTAGCCCAGCGGTTAGTGCGCAAACTCCGGGCTGAGAGGTGTGGTTTTAAGCCCTAACGTAGTCACCGTGTTGTGTGTTTAGACCCAGGGGTATGGCTGAGGTGCGGCCAAATGTCAAGGAAGCCTGGCGAAACGTAGGGTGGGGGAGGGGGGAGGGGTTAAGGGGAAGAATGGGGCTGCCTGCAATGCAGTCGCTTCAAGGTACAAAAATCAGAATAAGCTCCAACGACTTGGCTCGATTGTAAACTTTATTTTACTTCATTTCGAGTTATATTGCTTCTTATCTACCAACAATGTTTCTATCAATAAAAGGAAACTTTACGTTAACCGAATGATGCCAAGTAAGTTTCACCTTTGGTTTTTGTACACAGTTGATGGACAGTGGAGTGAATGGAAACCTTGGACAGAATGCACAAGAACTTGCGGCGGAGGAGTTCAGACGCGTGCTCGCACGTGCACTCAACCCAGTCCCGCGTATGGGGGAAAAGATTGCGAAGGTCGTATAGACGAGACTAGACCTTGTGGCACTGACGCATGTCCAGGTAAACTGATCTGAAAAAAAAGCCTGACATGAGATAATTGATATTTGATACGAGAGTTTATTTGCAATATGTCAAGAGGAGCGGTGGGAATAACTGTGGAGCATGAATGGGAAAGGAAATGTCACCTAGAGGGTCTACCTTACATATTTTTGCGAAACGACATCCTCAGATGTCAAGTAGTGTTTGAATAGGCTTCATCTCACAGAAATTATAATTCCGACGTCATCCGTAGTTGGAACAAATGTGGAACGAACAAATTGAAGATAATGTATCCATGGCGATTTCTAAGAAGTACTTACAAAAGTGTGAGAAATTTGAGCCGTAAAAGCAACCATTATGATTCGGAACTTGGATTTTAATAGTAGGTCCTTACGTGGGTAAAAACAACTGATGAGGGGAAAGGTGGTAAGTTAGAAGAATATCGCGTGATGTTGTGGCTCCGAATTCTTAATCTATTTGTGAAATAATTTCAGTCGATGGGAACTGGGCCGAGTGGACAGAATGGCGGGAATGTTCCAGGTCCTGCGGCGGTGGATTCCATTCTCGATCAAGAACCTGTACCAATCCCCGCCCGAAACATGGTGGGAAAAACTGTTCGGGAAGACCCGATGAGACCCGGCCTTGTAACACGCAGACTTGCCCAGGTGAAAAATCTAACAAAAATCAAAAAAAAATATCGAAAAATTGTAGACGGATGTAAAGGGGTGAGAAGTGTTTTTTTTAGTTAAAATAGTCACCGACTTTGATTTCTCTCACTCATTTGGCGTGGTTTTTTTTTCCTTTAAAGACAATAAAGCCGTAATTTTGTAAATGAGCGCTTCTGTAGCGTCGGATCATCACAAAAAATTGATAAAGGGCATCGCTGCATCGACATTTCAGTAACCAAATTTGCCTTCTTGCTTAAATATGTTGCATTTTCACAGTGGATGGCCAGTGGAGTGACTGGACTGACTGGACGGCCTGCTCAAAGTTGTGTGGTACAGGTGAGCGAGAGAGGACCAGAACCTGTACCAAACCGGCCCCAGCCAATGGCGGAAAACAATGCTCTGGTCGAGATCGGCAGACACAGGAGTGTAATGTTCAACCATGCACAGGTACGTTACAGCTAAAACAAAATTTTTTAAAAAATGTTTCTACGAGACTCCTATTTGTTTTTGTTTTATTCTGTTTCGCGAGTCAAAAAAATATCGGCGGAAAAATAATTTGATTTTGGCGCACTGCTCGGATCTCTGGGGTGAAATACACGAAAAGTTTTTCGTGTGTCTCACATCCATAGTTACGTGCGGCAGGCGAATGTCCCTTTTTTTTCGCTGAATTTTTTTCACTCGCACGATGGACTACGCCGAAAATGAGGGACTTATCATAGCCATTGATTTGTGCCAAACATGAAGCCAAGGGATTGAACGCCATGTTGAGTTCGAGCAGTTTCGGTATCAATGAATAACGAGGTATAATGAGAGTCGAATTTTCTCCGCGTTCTTTTATAAATGTCTTGAACCTTTACAGTGGAATTGAAGCAAAACATTTAAGTAAGCTTGAAAAAAAAAAGTTCAATATCAAGTGAAAGCGAGAATATTGTATACTTGATTTATATCGAAAAAAGGAACACAAGGCCTTGACATTTTTTCCTGGGCAGACCTACTTTTTTAAAGCTTCAGAATTGAACGGAAGCGATGTAAGATCGCTAACCATATCCTTCTCCTTTGATAACTAGGTTGTTCTGAAATCGCTGATATTGCCTTTCTGGTGGATGCGTCGGAAAGCATGACAGAAAAAGACTTTGAAAAAGAGAAAGACGTTATCAAGAAAGTTGCAGCTACCTTCGACGTCGGCGAAACTAAGTCCCACCTCGGTCTCATCTCATTCAGCAGTAACGCAAACATCGACGTGAAATTTGGAGACCTTTTGGACCTGCGCAGTTTCCAAGACGAAGTCGACAAAATTCCATTTTCAGCCGGTGGCACACGATTTGACAAGGCGTTCGGCGTAGCGGCCAACGGGCTGTTCTCTCCTAACGGCGGAGTTCGCTCTAATCTCCCCAAAGTCCTGATCATCCTTACAGATGGCAAGCAGAGCGCTGATTTTGATGCTGTGCCAGTGGAGAAAGCGGTGCTTCCCTTGCGCCATCTTGGCGTCCGGGTTTTCGTCTTAGCAATCGGGAGCCAAATCGACATGGTAGAGCTTCAACAAATGGTAACAAATCCAAACGATATTCTCGTAGTGAATAAATTTGACGAGCTGTTAGATGACGTGAAAAAGATTGGAAACAAAACTTGTGAAACCATCAAAAGACCCGGTAGGTTGTTGAAGAATGAAGCTTTTAGAGAATGTACATTAGCTTAGACCAGATCCTTATGTTAACGAGGCATACACAAATTAGGCAACCGCATACTAACAGTGTAGCCAAAGCATATGTATATAGCTTTGTAATCCAATGGATGTTTAAAGCATATACTCCAAACCAGGCAGAATGGAAGAGCAGTAAAGCTTTGTTGTCGTGCCCAGGCCCAAATGTATCTGTAGTCAATCCACTCGATCATGAGGGATCTGAGGAGGAGACTAGATAGAGAGATTGACTTAAAACTTTGAATATAAATACTCCTAAACACAAAGCAAAGGAAATATCCAAGAAAGGTAACTAAAACTTCTCGTTTACCCGTACCTTGCCTACGTCCTTGGGCGTTGACTTGGGACAGTTCTTGTAAAGTTCCTATTACTTATGCTTGTGCCTGCTCGAGCAGAGTAACACGCAGTTCCTTTAGAAGCATTGGCACAATAACTCTGGCCCTAGCTGCGTGAACGATATAAAACATTAACGAAATTCGGTGAATAACTGTTTGCAGAATCAACTGCTCACATAATTAAAACTAAAATTCTAGGTATTGATTTTTTTCTTATATCACTCTGAACTCAGAACTTCTCTGCACCGAAAAGGCTGATGTTGCTTTTCTCATGGACGGGTCTGAGAGCATGACAGAGCAAGATTTTGAGAAGCAGAAGGACTTTGTAACAAGAGTTGCTGAATCATTTCACATGACTCCAACAATGACTCAATTTGCCCTCATCACCTACAGTAGCAGCGCAAACCTGCACATTCGGTTCAAAGATCACATGAATCAGAGCGCTTTTAGCACGATAGTAAGACAACTTCCCTTCGCGGCTGGTGGAACACGATTTGACAAAGCTATCAAGCTCGCAGCGGAGAACGTTTTCACAGAAGAAAGTGGAGCACGGCCTGGTGTGCCAAAGGTTATGATCATTCTCACAGACGGGCAACAGAGTCAAGAATACGACGCCCTACCTCTACAACAAGCTGTCCTTCCATTGCACCGCCTCTCGGTCCAGGTTCACGCTGTCGCGATCGGCAATCAAGTCAAAATGGCGGAGCTACGCAAGTTAGTACAGAAAGAAGAGGATATTTTCAGCATAAAGGACTTTGATAATTTGGTTGACAAGTCTCGCCAATTGGCTAGGAAAACGTGCGATATCATAACGCGTCCTCCTCAAGGTAACTACGGCTGTTATGGCCTTAAAAAAAATGCAAAAACTTCATACCTTTTCCTTCTAAGTAACTTTCCGTCAAGATATCGCCAATTCTCTGGCCACTGCTTGGTTAAAATTTCTCTGATAAAAAGTATTTAGGGCTGTGTAGAAAATTTTGAACTCGATAGTTGATTAACCTCGCTTTACATTCTAACTTTAGTATGCATATTCTCCATACATTTCCTAAGGTGCTGACAAGGAGAATTTGTCTAGCAATCAAGAGCCTCTTCAGTTGGTGATAATTCTCTTTATTCTCGTGACCTAAATGTGCAATTCAGGGGTGATATTGTACGGAGAAATAAGATGCAAGTCGATCTTAGGGGTCAAAGAGATGAAAAGGACTTTTTAAGTTTAATTCCTCAACTCATCATCTTCCATTTTTCCTCGTGTCTTTTCAGTTGTGAAATGTTCTGATGACACAGACGTTGCCTTCGTAGTCGACACATCTGGAAGCATCAGTGACGAGAACTTTGTTAAACAAAAAGACTTCATCAAAGTTCTTGCCTCTGCATTCGACCCCTCCATAGAAGACCATCAGCTCGGTCTAATATCATATAGCAGTGACGCCCAAGTAGAGGTCAGCTTTCGAGACAAAGCCGATGCAGCACAATTCGAAAGCGCCGTCGACCGTGTTCCACATACGAAGGGGCGGACGCGCCTTGATAAAGCGTTGGCGTTAGCGGCTACTCAAATGTTTTCCACCAGCGGCGGCACACGCTCGGGAAAACGTAAAATCATGGTGATCCTTACAGATGGACGACAGAGTCAAGATCCAGATACGATACCCCTTCAGGAAGCTGTCAGTCCTTTACGGAAGCTTGGTGTACGCGTATATACAGTGGCAATTGGAGACGAAGTCGATCTTAACGAACTTTATCAAGTTACTGAAGGGAAAGAAGATGTGTTCCCCGTTAGTGATTTTGCTAACTTGGCTAACATGGCAACCGACATTGCTTTGAAAACGTGCAAAGTAAAAGCTTTCCGAGGTAAGTAATTTTATTTATTATATCTCTAGCAGCGCCTGTGGGCAAGATGAAGTGAATCCTGTGTTCTAATTGGCTATACGCGCGAGCAAGAAAGGCCCATATTGCCCTCTCGTGGTTGTCCGCTCTGATCTCTAGGAAATGAAAAAAAATTGCGTGTTGTAAACTGACAAAGTTTGTTTACGAAGTCCAAAGTAATTGACTGATTATTTTTATTTATTGTATGAAGCTGAATGTAAAGAACGCATCAACTTGGCTTTCGTTATGGATATGTCAATTAGCATCACAGCCAAAAACTACCCAAAACAAAAAGACTTTATCAAAAGAGTGGCAGACACATTTTCGATCTCAGAGACGCAGACGGACGTTGGTGTTATCACTTATAACCGGGAAGCCAAGTTATGGATCAGTTTCGGACAGTACAACAACAACAACGAATTTAAAGATGCTGTTGACAAGATTCCATACTGGGGAGGTCAAACGCGAATCGACAACGGTCTTGAAATGGCAGCTGTTTCGCTTTTTGGTGAGTTGAAAGGCGGACGCGAAAAGCTCCCAAATGTGCTGATTCTACTAACGGACGGCCAGCAATCTTCAGATCTGAAAGCTACGCCTTTAGAGGAAGCCGTGGTGCCGTTGTTTCAGCTCGGTGTTAAGGTGTTTGCTGTTGGGGTTGGTGACCAGTTCTCGCGCGATGAACTAAGGTTGATTGTTGAAAAGGATCGCGACATCTTCACTGTGAATGATTTTGATGACCTGCTCACGAAATCTCACGAGATTGCTCGCACAGCCTGCGACGCAGCTGAAAGTAAGTGTTTAAGAGGTGTTGCTTAATCATATTTGCTGACTTAATGATTGAAAGTAAGTGCTCGAGACAGTTGTCATCATCATATGCCAAGGCTGCCAGGGAATTTGGGATTGTACTGACTTGGAAGGTTTTAGAATCTTGGCATACTATGATATCAATTATACTCGTCTTCTCCCAGGGTGACCCAGCATTCTTTAAAAAGTATTTGTTTCATTTCTCCCGTTCTAATCCGTCATAATTTTTCAGATTCACAGGGATCAGCCGGTAATTACCAGCCAAAGTCTTGTTTCAAAAACATAGACGTCGGATTTACTGTCGACTCTTCAGATAGCGTCGGCGAACAGGGATACCAAAAACAGAAACAGCTTGTTCAGCAGCTCTCCTCCTTTTACGATATCTCAAAACAGGACACCAGGATCGGAGTTGTAATATACGGTGATAAAGCTTTCACTACCATCGGGATGAACAGTTACCGCGACTCCTCCATTCTCCAGCGTGCTGTAGGGTTTCTACCCCGTCTCGGTGGAGGCAACAGAAAGGAGAAAGCCTTGGTTGCAGCTAGGAAGATGTTCAAGGCAAAACGACCACCAAGCCAGTCGGGAGCTTCACAACCAACCAAAGTTCTAGTCTTCATTACAGAAGGCCCGCAGTCTGCCACAGAATCTGACACATTCTCATTATACCACGCGGTTCACCCGCTCGAGAGAAACGGAGTCCGTGTTATTGCGGTGGGGATTGGGTCCAAAGTGGTATATCAGGAGCTCAGAAGCCTTGTGCTAGATTCCAATGACATTTACCTGACAACGTCATTGGATGACGTAGACAAAGTATCACGTGATCTGATCAAGCTGATTTGTAAGGTAAGTTGAGATTTCATTGTAACGCTAAAAAATAATCTACCAGCTGGCTTTGTCGATTGCAACATCTTTCTTCAATCCCTGAACCCCCTTTCCGAGCTTAAGATTCACCGTCTAACTTGTGGCTTTCCACATTACTGATCCTGCCAGTTTGCTGGATGTGATATCGACCTATTAATGGAAGATGATTTGGTTCCATCAACTTAGTTGATAATGTAAATTGGCCACTGTCAAGAGTTTTTAAAGCGGATGTTTCGAGCGTTAGTCCTTCGTTAGAGCGTTAGCAGTGCCTTAAGGTGATTCTATGGGGCGCCGAATCAATCAATATTCCCTCTGTATTTCTATGACCCAGTTTACTATTTATATGGACAATTCGACTCTTAATATGGTCAACTCGACTTTTTATGTGATCAACTTTTTACTATTTATATGGTTGATTCGACTTTTTAGCTAACGATTAAAGCCCTGACCTCCTCCCCCATCCACTTCCCCCCCCCCCCTTCAGTCCTATAGGGAAATCTGCAGCGTTTTAGATAAAAATTGCTAACACCTTTTCTCAATTTTCTCTTTGCAGTATTGAGATGACGAATAACATCAAGAGGCGAGTGGATTCCAGTCACATCCTATATTGGTGGCAGCTAAGAACATTTCACAAAATGACAAAATAAATCTGGTTTGGAAAATATATTTGTGGATACAAAACCTCGTACCGTTATCAACAAAAACCAAGTGACGTCTAACCGTATCGTACTCTCCAATTTGGGAAAGTTTCTGATTGGTTACGTAACGGCAGCTTTTTGTTGGTTTCCCTATCTTGTCATCCAGTCAAAGAGGAAGATACTACGTAAATATGACTGGCGTCATCCTTCTTCTGACGCGCGTGGCTTGATTTTGAGTGGTAGGGAAGTGAAGGAAATCCATTTCGAGATGTTGCTGGTCAATCAGAAACTTAATCAACTGAAGCGGTACAGTCCTTTTCTCCGCAAGATTTTATAAACGAGACAATAAGCTGAAATTTGTTGAAACAGGCAGATTTTCAGGAGAACTGGTAATATTACATGCTACAATTAATTGATATGATTTTAAATATACAATATGTGTATTTTTTTGTAAGTTGACTACGATCAGAACGCTTTGGTTGATTGTGACAAAGCGGATCAGGAAGATAGTCATTGAATATTTTTGACTAAATGTAACGCGCGTAAATTACATCTCTTGACGTGCACTGCCAAGAAATTATTTTACAAGCAGCTTTCCTTTCAGAAATAAATGAATTAGGACACAAGGAAATAGTTGAAATTATTTATTAATGCCATTTAATAAAAATAAGAGTTTGGTATTTTAAAACTGCTGTTGAAAGGATTTGTAAATAATCCAATTAAGACATTGTTAGGGAATAAAAAGAATTGACCTTAATCCATGGTATGTTTGTTTATAAAACGGTTGAAATTGTAACGCGTGGAGGCGTTTCCGATCAAACTAAGTAAAGGCTGGAGGCGGAGAACCTGAACGCTGTTCTATTTAACAAATAAAGAAGCCTTGATTGTGCTCTGTTCTGATGTAAAGTACACACGAAGCAGCTAGCGCACGAAAGAAGTGGAGACGTAGTTCTTGAGTGCTCCAGCCGCTTCCAAGACTACATTTCTTTTCCCAAGATTGAAGTGTAATATGAAGAAAGAAAAAAGACAGTCTGTCAATTCAAGATTTTATTAAAAATTCTTCAAGTATTTTTCATAAATAAGCATTGAATATTCTGGTTGCCTGAAAGTCTGGAACAGACTCCATGCAACAACCATAATTTATTCACAATTTAATATAAAATTCAACAAAATTTTTTAAATCACTTTTTACAAGTGATGGAAACTTTTCATTCTTCTGTTCCATTGATGCCTCGTATCTATTCCAAAATTTTGCATGCATTTGAAGCCAATTGAATTGAAATGCATTTATTTAGCAATGTTTAGAAAAGAAACTAATAAATTGAAAATGACTATCTATTATATACTTTACATACTTTCCTCTTCCCTTTCTAGGAATGGGACTATAGTAAAGTGTAATTACAAACTACTGGCATTCTCATACTTTACTGCAATTAGCATGCAAAAGAAAAAAAAGCAAAAGAATTCACAAAGATGAACAAACAAACTTCAAGTCACCTGAATAGGTACTGTGCAGATACACTTTAAAAAAAGTCAACATCAGCAAACACAACCTACAGGTTTAAATCTCATTACAAGGATATCCCAACTAAATAAGTTTGAGAAAGAATGAGTTTTCCTCCAATGGCACAAAAAAATTATGTCAAAATTTTCTCTTATTTGGGTCACCATATGAGGAGAACAGAACAAGTTTTCAATTCAAAGTGAATGCAAATATCTTCATAAACTACTTAAGGCAAGCCAGCTAGCAAAATGTAAATTTACCATCTACAAACAAAACAATTGTTATGGCCTTACTTGAGCTTAAGTGACATTTTAGAATAACCAGATTCATCAATCTTTTGGGAGCTGGTTCTAAGGTCCTTTCCATGAACCCTTACACTTAACATATCAGAGGAGTAATCCTCCCTTTGGACTCCATGAAAATTAATAGAGAGAACTTGGTGTTATTTCAAGATTTCAACCTCTAGATGATGTGTTGGTCTGTTCTTATCACCTGATTACTTAACAATGTATTAATATTGTAGAGAGAGGTTCTGAATTAATAACCTCTGAGATTTACGTGTGCAATTAAGGTTGGGTTGTGTTGAAATAATCTGAAGAGCAACTATTGGCAATGAAAGTAATAATACAAAAAAAAAATACTTAAAAGTGACGTAAACGAATTGTCTTCAAAGCTGAAATTGAGATGGGTACAGAGTTCTCATGCTAAAAATAAAACATGAGAAATATAAAATAGCTCCGATCTGCGTAATAATACATCTTATATTGAGCAATGATTTTTGTTTTTCAACCCCATCACTCAGACTTCAATATATGATCATGATATTATTAATATTTTTACCAAAAAAAATATGCACAAGAAATGAAAAGGGAAAAGTAAAAAAACCCCAAGACTGACTTGTGTCCACTTTCTCCGGACAATTTCTAATACATTCATATATACCTGTGAGAGAATTTTTTTTTCAAGATTTTGAATTAGTACAGTCAGAGTACCAGTATTTAGAAATTGTTATGCCAGCGAGGACCAAATTCTTCTCATTTTTGGCGATCAGTTGGTTCATTTGTTAATGAGCTTGAGGTATTTGGAAGGGTATTTTCAATCTTGGAAAATTCACATTCCTCAATGATAGCAACTTCTTGGACTGTATCAGAACACATGTCAATGCCGCTGTCAGCCAATGAGAGAGCATCTGCATCACCAGTGGGAGAATTATCTCCATTCTGGTCTATGAAGACATCTGTTTCACTGAGATTATCAGCACTCCCCATAAAAGATTCAGTGTCGAGACTATCAAATGAAATGTCAAATTGGTCAGTTTCATCCACAGTTGATTCTCGTGCACAGAGCTCCTCATTACCATGAATCAGTTCCTTGTAGTTACACTGGCAGTTGTCTCTTTCATCCTCAAAGCCTCCATTTGTTGGTTCTCTTTCATCTTCAAATTCTCCATGAGATGTCTCTCTTTCACCTCCTCTTTCTTTGTTTTCAGTGTGAATACCATCAACTTTTCCATTCAGCAGATTTGGCATTGAACCACTCTTTTGTTCCCCTATTTCGAGCTTTCCTTTGTGCTTTAGAGATTTTAGCCGAGGCCTTTCATTCGACTGTCTCAATTTAAGCCACTGTCTTACACTCCTTTGTATTACTGTGGCTGCTTTCTTTAGTTTCAGAAAATGGCGCCTTTCTCTGAAACGTTTAAAGGCAGCTTGAATGATTCTTACTGCATTATCTAACACAGCTTCTTGAAACTTCTCAATTAGTTTGTTACAGGCACTGTAATCTTCTTTAGATGCCAGTGATTCTTGATTATTTTGAAGACTATTTTCATCCTTTGTGTTGTATGCACAATCCACTTTATCTTTATTGTATAAATCTATGCTCTCATGCCCTCTTTCTAAATCCTTTTCATTGCTCCCAACCCCTGCTGAATTGCGGTCACTCTCGTCACCTTTAATTGTGTCATCTTTTGCATTTTCACCTTGTTCTGAGATTGGCTGCAGGGCCCTGTCAACAACACAAATCAGACAAGCAAGCATGAGTCACTTTGCATGAATGTTCTCTGTGTCAAAAATCTCTGACATCCTTCAATATTTAACATGCATTGCTTTTGACAAAAATTGCCTTATCAGAATTTGTCTTTACAAATAGAAATTGTACAACATTGTCTGTTGTTTATACTCTACTCGGGTAATTAACCCTGATTTTGTTTTTGTTTCACTTTCGTGTCATCTGTGATCTAATTGACAAGATGTAAATGGAAATGAACTGTATTTGTTTTTGTTTTCCTTTAAGCAATGATTATGCTCAACAGTTTCTGCTGGTGAAAAGGCAACGTGGCTGTCTTCAGAATTCAGATCTGTAACAGTTGTCAACTTTACTCAATAAACATCTAGCAAGTGACAACTAGCTCTGCCAGAGGCTAGCAGAGCATAGCATTGTGATAATCTAATGAATAGCCAAATTATTAAAATTAGGCTTAAAAGGAAGCATACATGTTATCAATAACAGGAAATCAAATGCTTAAGCTTGTGAGGAAGAGGTATGAGATGCTAGCCAGTACTGTGTAAAAATTAAACCGTTTCCAATCAACAGTATAAAATTTTGAAGCTATATATGCGTGAGAGAAGTCACAGATGATACAGCATAAAAGTTTGAAGCTAGACATGATTGAGAGAAATCAGAAATGATTCAGAATTGACTAGCAATTAGTAATGTTTTTTTTACAAAAGTAAGCAATAGCTGTTTGCGGTTTTTTGAGGAGAACACTCCTGTGACCGAATGTCATCAGTGTTACACAACGATGGAAATCTTATGTGTGGTTTCGCTACTGTAAACCAATACGAAGTTCATTAAAAACAATATGTCCACGTGTTTACCATAGAGAAAGAAAAACCGCCTACTATTTTTGTGAATCACAAGCCACATCCAAAATCCTTAGGGGTAAAAACCGACCACAAACTATTGTGTAGTTGATGGTTCTAGAAAATTAATGCCAAAGTGTTGTTTTGGGCGACAAAACTCTCATGGCAGGCGACAACAATTCTAAACACAGCGAGGAGTTCAACTTGTTTACCCAGTTGACAAAAAATAAAACCAATATACGTCGCAAATCAAATTAAAAACCTTCTGCAAAAATAATGTGTTCAGGATTATTAAAATTAAAGGAATTTATCCTCGTCAAGAATCGAAATTGTTTAGCTTCTGTGGTTTGGCAAGTTATGAAATATGAATCGAAAATCATTGTGTTTTGAGGATCGATGAACGATTTCATACGCGTGCCCAAATATTCTTCCCATAATAAAAATTCGAAGTGGTCTCGACTCAACACTTAAGGAAGACCAATACAAAATATTTAAGAAAGAGAAGCTCTCGAACAGCCGCCAACTACAAAGGGGTTTTACCCGAATATTTTCAATTTCGTGCCTACACAGATAAAACCGGGGATTTTTAAAGAGAAAGAAATTCACCTGACCGATGAAATTAACAAGCAAGCGTTCAAATTTGGATTTCGTTCGTTAGATGTTTTCAAGAATTATAAAAAATCTGAGATGAAATTCATATCCAGTCGACGAATCGACTTTTTGCGATATTGAAGAAATACGAGAAACCATCTGCTGTAACATATTTTTTTGCAAAAATAATTCTCAACGCCTATCATTTACGCTAAAACATTCTGCAAACGCATACATCTGAAATACCAGTAATAATGCATCTTTGTGATATTAGAGTTGAACAACTTTTGTTACACAATATGATGCGATGTTTGCCTCTGGAATCCACGGGGAGTTCATTACCGTGCAGAATATCTGCGAATATGACGAAGGATGTGAAGTATCAACAATTACTTTTGATTGCCGCCAATTCAAGTAAAACTACTCGATCCAACATGCAGAAAAAGGTTTTGATCTTGCCACAAAGGGGAGATGATAAAAGAAGAAAAACATACCTCGTAAAATACTTCCATCTCCATCTCCAATTACTCTGTTTTTGACGAAAACTGCGTTTGACAGCGGGAAAACACTTTACAGTGCTCGCTTCCAGTACATTCGGTTCACTTTCAGGCGTAGAAAAGTTCTCGCGATGTCTTTTCTTATTTTCTTCCGAGGGAGAATTCATTGACTTTAGCGCTAGCGGACCCAAATGTCGAGCAATACGTCTTGGAAGCCAGGTTTATACTGTTGTAATCTGGCACCAGAGAGTTCTAGCACTGTTTTCAAACACGATCTCCATTTATACGTACGGGAAGTAGGGGAGGGAATAATTTCGAACTTTGAACAGAATTTGAAATTTGAGTATTGCTGTCCAGGCTGCGCGCAGTCACATCTGGCCGATGTTGACAACATCTGCTCTTAAGAGCTTTCAACAATCAAGTTCTGACATATCTTTCAAGTTGTTACAACAATTGTACCACTTTAAGCAAGTTCGAAACCAATTATTCCTTATTTGGTGAAGATCGTTTATCAAAAACAGATCATCGAAAAACTCTCGACCAAGACGTAAAAATAGGATTAGGTCCCAGCGCTCTCTCAAGATGGCGGCTGCAGGGCCGATAGCGGATGCTGTGATTGCGGCAATGAGTAAGTTTTATTGCGGAACGTCCCAGTTATCTCTTTGGTAAAATCAAAATCAGTGAATTTCTTTACCCTTGCCATTTGGTCATGTTTAATGAAGCATCATATCTCGTGATATAAGTGTGACTGCCCCTGATGGGCACCAATGCATCTAAAAGGAAACTTTCACGGATACGAAAGATCAATTTTCGCAGACTTTTTCATGCATTGCGAGTGTCATTAATAGAGCTCTCAAGTCTAGTGCGTTAAGCGTGAGATTCACTTAAATCCAAGACTCACGCTAAAAATATTATTTATCACTTATTAGTGAGGTTTGTCAATTCTACTGTTCATTTTGAGATAGCAAACTGCTACTTTAGTTAGTACCAATAGAATTAATTTATCCTTTTAAATATAATTTATTCCTTGTACCCTCTGTACTTGCTTTGAGCACTTTCAATCAGTGGAAATTCTTTCTCATAGCTAAGGAAAGCATTCACAGGTGATTTTTTTCACAATTTGCAAGGGAGCATACCCCCATACACCCCCCCCTTAGATAGGAGATGCCCAGGGCATCTCACTCTTAACCAGAAAATTAACTTGAGAGCTCTGATTACAACACAAACTTAAATATATGAATAAATTAAAACTAGATGTACAAAGCAAACCTGCTATTAGTAATAATTACAACTGAGGACACCTCTAGTCTTCCCTTACATCTCTTCTATTACAATTTGTAGATGGCATTTTGTGACAGGTAAATCTCCTTACTTTTCATGAGATCCAACCTAAGAAATACTATCCATTAGAAAAACTGCATAATAAGATTTCCAGAGATCTCCATACTATGATAAAACAAAGCTATAGTCCAAAAGGCAATCTATTGCTTTCACTATGCTTTAACTTCCAGGATCTGATTGTTAATTCTCCCATTCAGCTGCTACACATTTTCTTTTAAATTGGTTGCAGGAATTTGGTGTTAGATCAAGATAACTTCTACCTGATACATTTGAGTATTCTCATTACCTGTTTGCTGGACAGTGGATGGATATTGTAGGAAAAAGTTACATGTGAATCACTTTTGGGAGTTAAAGGGTTATGCATAGGGCTGTGTGGAAATCATATTAACTATTCAGCTTAAAAAATGCTTCTATTGCTGTGAATTTATATTTTCAGGCACAGAACATGGTGTATGGCCTGACAATGTGGAGCTATATGAACCCTGCAAAGGTAATATTTCTTGAAGAAAGATCTTATTAATTTTTCTGAAACATGTCGGTAATGTGCATTTCACACCACATTCATCAGATAGTCATTGCAAGGGAGCTATTCTTCATTGAATCTCCTGCTAGGATTTGTGGAAACTTGATTCCACATGAAGTATTCAACCCCTTACACCCTAACATCAGAATGCAAATTCTCCAAACAGTTCTCTATACATTTTCTCAGGTGCTGACAGGGAGAACTTGTTTAAAAATGAAGAGCCTCTTTAGGAGGGGGTATTGGGGGCACTGGGATTGGCAGTTTGCAGATTTACCTTTCTTTTGGCATTTGGTACATGCAGTTTTCATCAAAAATACAGATGGGTTTTTGGATTTGGTATCTGAAGTGGTTTTCAGTTTTTCCTATTTGGGTTCCAGTTTCTCTTCAATCTGAGCAGTGATTAAGCACCTCCACTGATCTCAAATAGCTGTGAAATACAAATGTTATTGAAAGGAATGCACGACAAACCAAATGTCACCAAAATAATTTCTTGTAGGTGAAATATCATGGGTTTCCATAGGAGGTCATGTGTCTTGAATAATGCTAGAGACTTTGACCTTGCAATGTGGAGTATTTTGTCGGATCAGTTTGTAAACTATGGCTTTTAAAGTCCCTCAAGGACCTCAAGAAGCAATTGTTGATTGTGTCACAAGAGAAAATGCAGCAAGAATTTCATGCAGTTTTCAGTTTTGATCAAATTTTTATGCAGTTTTGCAGTATTTTATAGACCCCAGTGCCCCTCTTCTTTAGTTGGTGATCATTTTCCCTATTCTCATGACCTTACTCTTTGATTCAGGGGAAATGTTGTAGAGAGAAATAAGATACTACTTGCTCTTTGAGGTCAAATGGTTAATAGCCAATGTGATGGATTGGTTTTTATTGAATATTTCTTATTTCTATATTTCCTGTAGACACCATTCTTCTGACAGATGCTGCAAGTTGTAGAGGTATAGAGGTGAGTGCATTTTTCTTTAGCCACGATAGAAAAGAAAACTGATAAAAAAACCCACTTTTTTGGGTTTGTGTGAGTGATTTTTATCAACATTGCAAAGGGGAAAGGGGAATTGTTTGCTACCTACATGGGTTTAAGAATTTACTTGTTCACAACCTTTTTGTCTGAAGTGTCCTAAGAATATTGTCAAGTATTGTATGTGGAGAAAAATGCAACAAAATAATGTTAAGTGTTCTGTGGAAAAAAAAAACAAAAAAACTCTCTACTCTCTTTCAATCTAGTGATTGAATCTGTAGATATTGATCAACTGGAAAGGCATTTTGTTCATGGGTCATGAGGCTATTTTTGCTTTAAACTGCAATTTTATTCCTTTACAGGCTTACCTTAGATTTTGTGGATTGGCCCATGATGTTAAGTGCAGAAGGAATGCCGAGTTTATGTCTCCAACAGGTGGGTGGTTTTTTTATTTGTATTGTTTTTGGAAGAAGGATAAGTTATACAGAGCTGTATAGCACCTTGATAATGTCCTTTCATGAGAAACTTAAAAAAAAAAAATTTAAGTTTTACTGGTATGTTTTACTTTTGTATTTAGGCAATGTTCCATTTCTAAGAGCAGACAGAGATTTGATTGGTGATTTTCAAGAAATAGTTTCATTTGTTGAGGCTAAGGTATGGGTATTAGTTACTTAATCTATGTAGGATCTGTTGAGTATTAGTTACAGAGTTCATTGCTTTTTGATAGGTTCACAGATGTTGGCTATCAAGTCATTACCTCAAGCGTGACTTAAATTGAGAGGAACCTTGTGTTTCACCTTTATGATTTTGTATGATTTTAAAAGAAGCATGTGTTCAGTAACTTTTGACCAAGGGATTCTCAGTTAAGCCAAATAATAGATAACATATAGTCCTAAAAACTGCCAATCTTTGCTGAAGCCAAACACTATTTTGGTAGCATTAAGTCATGGATGAAATGCAGGTTCATCCCTGGTAACCTTCAGCATTTGGTCAAGCTTTCTTGATAGTCCACGGATCCTTATTTATGATCCTGGGTGGAGGGCGGCACTGTGAGAGGAAAGTGTCTTCCCCACAAGTGTCTTGCAACACAAAACCCTGACCTGGACAGAACTTGAACCCAGATCTCTAAGCTTGAGTTCACCAAACTTGAACCCAGATCTCTCAGTTTGAGTTCACTGTATTAACTACCACACTACTGCTTCTGAGAAATCCAACATTACCAGCAAAATTAATTATACATTAACTTTTTAAAAAAATTGTAGGCTTAATATTGAATAGAAACTAATTAAACCTGTAGACTGAAAGAAGATAGAAGTACTATTTGGGAATCTCTGTAGCATTTTAAACATCAGCTTCTTACTAACTGAGCATGAGGGCCATACTGGGGATTCGAACCTGTAATCTGAAAGAAGATAGAAGTGCTACTTTGGAATCTGTGTAACATTTTAGATATCAACTTCTTACAACTGAGCACCAGGGCCATACTGGGGAATATTAGCCCTTGGTTGTGGCAGTTTGGACTAAGGGCAGTGCAGCAGTTTATTATATTGCACTTGAAACAAACCCATTTATTTTGAATATGCTGGCTATTGCCATAAAAATTACATGGCTTATTACTGTTTCTGGGGAAATAATCTGTATAGCAATATATAGACCTAGTAAGAACCATCAGAATGCTTGGATTTACCTCATGACTACCTTTCCATATAATAAAAGTCTTTATGTCTAAACTTTACATTGACAGGGCTTCTCTACAAGTGCAAACTTTGAAATGAAAGACAAAGCAGAAATGAAAGCATATTTATCACTCATTGAAAACTCTCTTGTTCCATCTGAGGTAATGTGAAGATTCTGTCATAAGTAGTATACAGGGTCACTATGAGTTCTAACCAATCATTGAGCATTGTTTTGTCCTATGAGATGCCTTCCTTCCAGAAAAAAAAAGAAGCAAAATTTCACTTTTGTCCCAATGCATTCAAGTAATGCAGGGGACAGGATTCTATGCTAGAATATTGTACTGTGACAACATTTCTCTAGGAGTGATTCAATAAACTTCTATGGTCTAACTAACATTTGAAACATTTATCTGAATAGTATACAGGGTCATTACATTACTGCATTACTTGAGTGCTTTTGGATAAAGTGAAAGTTTGCTCTTTTTTTCTGGAAGGAAGACAACTCAAGGAGCAAGGAAAAGAATCAAATGAACCCCAGACATGATATTATGTCTAAGAAATTAACTTTGTGAACAGTGGTATGGAGTTAGGGTGTGCAAAAACTGCAATATTTCTACTCCCTTAGATTTTCCCTGTGCTGTTTAGTTTTGTTTTTTGAGACAGATCATGGTCAAGGGGATGAAACAGTTATCTCCTGTGCTGTTGTTCAATATTAAGAGCTTCCTTGCTGTCAGCCCTTTACACCTTAAGATCAGTATGCACATTCTCCTTACTGTTCTCTACACTTTTCCTATGGTGCTGACAAAGAGAATTTGCTTAAAAAATCAAGAGCTTCTTTAGTTGGTGATCATTTCCTTTATTCTCATGGCCCTAATCTTTTAAACCCTAAGAGTGATCAGCATATAATTTCTCCATACAGCAATACTGGTGAATCATTCATTAGGATCATGAGAAAACAAAAACATGATTGCCAACTAAAGAGGTTTTGATTGTTAAACAAATTTTCCTTGTCAGTACCAAAGGATATGCACAGAGAAGAGTAAGGAGAATATGGATACTGATGTTAGGAAGTAAAGGGTTAATGTTTGATTCAGGGTTGATATTGTAAGGAGAAATTACATGCTTGTCACTCTAAGGGGTTGAAGGGTTGAAAGCCAGTCATGGTTCTATAGAATTATCAGAAGGTTTGATGCAATATTTTTATCTCTCTTGGCCTAAATAGCTTTACATGTTGTGGTGGAAGAAAGACTGGGCAGTGCGTACAAGACAGCATTATGGCAGTCAGTTCCCTTTTCCATTGAATCTTGTTCTTAGCTACAGGAGGCAGTGGAAAATCTGTCAACAACTGAAGGCAGATGGGTGGCATCACAAGACAGAAAATGAGGTATATATGTGCTTTGTACTGTTCTAGCATTTTTCCTAATGGGTACTTTACAACTGTGATAAAATAAAGATGCAGGCATTGGCATGGCTCAATGGCTGAACATTTTAAGAGTGGACCTTAGGACCTCACATTAAATAGTTAAAACATTTGGCATCTGAATCACTTAGGCTCCTAACCCATGACACCCTCACATCAGTATGCATATTCTCTATACTGTTTTTTTTACATTTCCCATGATACTGACCAGAAGAATTGGCTTAACAATCAAAAGTTTCCGTTGGTGATCACATCCTATATTCTCATGACCTAAGTGTTTGATTCAGTGGTGATATTGTGCAGAGAAATTAGATGCTAGTCTTTCATAAGGGTCCAAGGGCTAATAGCTCTGTTTCTTCCCTTTTTTTCTCCCTCTGATACAAAAAGTCAAACTATTTGTGCAAGATATCTTAAACATGAATCCACTTTCATTCTATTTGTCAACTTGTGGCTCATTTTTCAAATCATCCCACACTGTCCAAATCAGCATCAAATATTCTCATCATCTGAATTGCATTTCTTATAGTGTTAGCATTGAGAATTTGGTTTCAAATCAATGCAAGTAACAAATGAAATGGCAATCTTTCTCTCTTGAGCTGTACTTGTATTTAAACTGCAGCCTTTGCTTTTTCACACCATGTCCAGAACTTTCAGTTTCAGTTTTGCTCTTTCATTTGATGTTAAATATGTTTATTATATTCAACAGGTTCTTGAAGAATTCAAGCGGACATGTCAAGCCCTCTCTGAAAAACTTGGAAATAACAAATTCTTCATAAACGACAGGTAAATCACCAAACGTTGATTAAGTAACAGAGAAGTTATTATCATGTTTAGTGTGTTTGTTTTGTTTTTTTTGTTGGCATAAAAGACTCAGTCTGTAAATTGCTCTTCAGTGTGTCACCTTAATAGCTACTAACATGTCTCTTTGGCATTAGTCATCAGCTCAAAATGATTTTTTTTAATCAGCTGTGTTGATAAAGCTGACTTTTCGAGTGTTAGTCCTTTGCTCGGAGGGAGGACAAACGCTCGAAAATTATCTATGGAGACAATTTACATTATCAACTCAGTAAGAACCCCCTGCCCCACCGACGCAGAAACTTTCCCCCCTTATTCATAAGCTCAACAGATTGTTTTGATCTTTTCAATGTTTAGATTTTTATTTTCCATCACCACTCTTTTTATTTCCTTTTAACTTTCCACTGAATTTACAAATTAGCTAAAGAGTGTCACGGTGTTAGAATTAATTTCTCTCAGAAAAAGTATTCGTTATCATCATCACTATTGTTCTTGTTATTGGTGTTTTTGTCGTGATAATCATTCACATTGTTATCGGTTTGCTATTTTAGGCCTACAGAGTTGGATGCTCTTGTGTTCGGCCATCTTCACACACTACTGACCAGATACTTACCAGATGATTCGCTCAGCTCTGTAGTAAGGGCTCACAGAAATCTTGGAGACTTCGTTATGAGGATCCTGGGGGAATTCTTTCAATAAGCAGGAGCAACGGTTGTTTAAATAAACCATTTTACAGACTCGAGACTCTCTAAAAAAGCCATCTAACGATTTACTATAAATACATGAGAGCACGAAGCTGCCCGTCCGTTGTCTTTAGAGAGGGTTGTATGACACTCACGACAAGCAAAATTGAGCAAAAGTGAATTTGTTTCCATCTGTCTTCAGCTGTTTTTGCACTATTTTGAAATTACGTCTATTATTTGTGGTTTCTGGGTTTATCTAACGATTTATATATGCAATCGCGTTGTTGCACTTCAAGTAATCTCACGCATTAATGCTGCGCAATTTTCCTCTTAATTAGTGTGCCTCTTGTCCTTATAAGAAGAGATTTAGAGAAACTTTTGATTGCAAATTTCAACGCTAGAAAGTTATTAAAATGCATAGAAACTTCTAAAAACTTACAACACTGTTCGTACGTATTTTGACGACGTTGCTTCACGTCATTATCAAGTCAAGAGTAAAAATGACAGGTGGAAATATTTTAAGTAATCAATATCGATGGGAAAAAGGTTTTTGTTCCTCTGAGTATAGTTCCTAAAGGTGAAATAACAACGAAGAGGTAACAAAAAAGTTTGGCGCGAATTGAATCAGTCTGTTGGTTGAACGAATGTCTTCGCAATTTATCGAGTTAATTAAACCACAGGTTTTTGCCTGCTACGTGGCTCTTAGGTCTGTTCAGACGAGAACGAAGAACAGTAACAGTTCTCTTTCTGACTGTTACACACCCGTTCTCCTTAACTGCTGGTTCATATCCCGTGCCCGGCTATCGGTTTCTGAAAACAAGCGAATGAGGGCAAAAGAAGGAAGAAAGGTAGAGGTGCGTCGCTTGCCCGCTCTATAATCCACTAACTGAGAGCCTAGAATAGCCTAACATAAATCTGTAGGCGGAGGGAGGAGCCGGGCGCGCGTCGAATCCATTTTTGTAGGGGGACTATGCCGTAATTTTGAGAAACGGACAGAAGTGATTAGATAATGTCAAACTAAAATTTTCCTTTACGGCATAAATTTCACAAAATTATTTAAAACATACAATCAGATCAATGTTTGAATATTCAATGGAGATTCTAACCCCTTAGAAAAAACTAACAGCTCATTTCCAGGTACAATTAAGCATAGCTACTTTGGGTTTTTTTTCAGCGCTGGAGCGGGCATAATTCAACAAATCCTTTAGTCCAGTGAATAGGTTTGAGAGTACGGGCGACTTTTAACATTATGTTAGTAACTTTCAGAGGGCTCCTTCACATATGTGCGGTTAGAATTTCAACAAAAATAAAACGTGAAAGGTATTTGCTGCTTTGTGGTCTTGTAATGTTTATCTCTGCGTCTTGAAAAGTTCTCGAACGTTTTCAGATAATTTTACAAGTTGTGGCAATATCTTCGGCAATTTCCGGAGGTCGCCGGCATATTTTCGGAAATTTGGGAGGCATGAATCTTCAGCATTAAATAACCCACGGAAACGTTTTTAAGTTCAGATTTGTCAATGTATCCTTAATTGAGCTGGGAATAGAGTTTCCTCTTTAAGGGTACTTGTTCAATTTGAGAACCTGAAGGCGTCCATTTTAGCGACTGCCGTTTAATAGTGGGAACTATTGACCTGTTACCAGGAATGCTGCCCTTCTTGACGTAGCCTAATTTTTGAACAGTCTCTTTTGAGGCCCTTCTGGTCATAATCAATGACATCAATGACATCAGTCGATGTTCAAAGTATCTCGAGCTTCTCAAGCTTGTTTTGTTCGGTACCCAGGGTGGACTGGGGTCTAACAAACTCCTCGTGTAACGCGAGACAGCCTGGGTACGAACGTTGTTTTCGGAGAAGAAGAAGGCGCCATTTTTGAATTGATTATCGGTGTTTCATCAATACTAAAAAGAATCCACGACAAAAGTTCCCTTGAGGACTATCTTCAAGAGCCATTACAGAGTATACCCTGTAATGGAACGGAACTCTTGGATACATGGAGGGGGAAAGAATTCTTAAGGCGCTTCTGAATGGTGAAACAGACGATCTCTTTGAAGATACCAAGGTTGGTCTTCGCCAGTTTCACAACGAGTTTTCTTTAAAAGCAAGCTTTTGATAGTTTTAAAGTTTTATGCAGTTTAATCTATTTTGTGGATAATAACAACATTTTGACTGCATGGAATAATTATGTTTATGTTGTATGTTTTAAGAACTACCTCTCTCCATTACGATTACCTCTGAATGCCAAAAATGGCTGCAAGTTGGGCTGCAAAGTTGCAGAAGAATCTGTGTCAAAATACACATTGTTTTCAACCAAGTTTCTGAGATGTGCTATTGAGACCTTGAAAAAGGTCAAAACAAAAGGGAAACACCTTGATGAAATCACAAACTCCTTAAATTTAGGTAAGTGATGACTTCATATTTAGTGTGCGGAGTTCTCAGTAAGTCTGTCTGTCAACAAGTTGGTTGCTAGCTTTGTGGATTAGACAGCTGGCTGAAAATTTGAGGGCTCCTTCCTGGGGTCGCAAGGGGGGTGGGTGGATGCTTCCCCACAGAATATTATTTTTGAAATATTATTTCTTAAATCCATTTTATGCATTCAGTTGGAGTTGTATGCAAAGCAATATGGCTGTTAGTTGGCTAGCTGAGTAAACGTGTGCCATTTACATGTTGCAATTGGAAGAGTGCTCAACAAGCAAAATAATGCAAAGGCAATAACTTTCTTGTAGAATGTAGAAATGGCTTTTCAGAACATTGTCTGTTCGTGAAACTTTCTGTTGCAGTGATTTGTTTAAATTTTTATTTCATTTTTTTGTTCACCATTGACAAATATTATTTTACAAGAAGTGGGCAACTCAGAAATCTAGTTAGCTGGCTTTTTAGTTGGTGGGTGGCACTTAATTAGAACCCTGATTGTATATGACCTTTTTTCCCTCCAAGCATCTGAATATAAAAAAAAAACTGGCTTGATATCAATTTCACTTGGAAGACTCAAAATTTTGTTGTTTTCCTTTCCTCTAATAATCAAGCTCACAATTAATCGAATCTCTTACTCTAGTTCCAAGTTGTTTTAAAATAGGGCGGGGGGGGGGGGGGAGGGGGAGGGGATAACACCCCTGTAAAACTTCTAAAACACCTTACATCACTTTGGTGAAACCACTGTTTTAACTTTAACTCTTTAACTCCCAAGATCTGCTTATTAAATTCTCCCCACCAGCTGGTATGCATTTCCTTGTTAGTTGGTTAGTGTTGAGTCAAGGTACATGTAACAACTTCTACATGTTAATTTGGAGTATTCTCATTACCTGCTCTCAGGATAATGTATGGATATTCTAGGGAGAAGTTACTTAACTTGTAAATAATTTCTGGGAGTTTAAGGGCTAATGTGTACTAATGAACAACTTCCCTAAAAGGGTTGAAAAATAATAACTTTGTTTATGAAAGTTCATACATGTTGCTTATGAGAAGTAAAGTGACAAGCAAATTGATGACTGACTAACTCACAATTCTCTGCATTTTTGGTTTAGTGAGCACATTGCTTAGCGACACATTAGCTATTGAGAATGGTAAATACCTCAAGTTTATTCCTTCACTGGACCAACTTGGCAAGACGATATATTTGATTATTGTTCAACTTATATCTAAGTCACAGTTTGACAAGGCTTTTTGTCATGCTAGTGACTTGCTCAAGTTCATTCAAGTTGTTAAATCATGGATAAACTATGACAGTGGAAAAATGGAGAAGGAGCTCTCTTCACTTGCTACTCGAACATCTGATGCTTTGCTTCAAGGAGCAGGAAAGTTAGAGGAAGTGAAGGTAACTGCAACAGAAAGAGCATCTCATTTGTGTGTTGTTTTGGACTGGAGAAGGTTGTCATTACTTTTCCAAGTAGAAGAGGTCACACCTTCTTCATTGAAATCACTTGTGGATAAAACTTTGAAATGTGGAACAAAATATCAGCTTGACTGTGGGCAGAAGAATGTTGATTTTAAGTATCTGACAAATTTCTTTGAATCTGTTTTTAACAAGCTCATGGTGAAGTTTGGACAACTGATCATTGGTTGTTTAGACTCAATCTTGTTTGTAGCTGAACTAGGATTTCACTATGGCAGGAGTTGCAGCAAAGCTGGAATGTCAATGCAAGCCTTAGATGTTTTTGACAAACTCTTGGAAATTTCAAGAAACGTCATCCATACCAAGAATGGACACTCAAAGCTTCATACACCACATCAAATTTGTTGTTGCATTTGTTTCATTGGCAAGGCTACAATTTTGTTAAACTGCTCCTCAAATCCAACATCAGAAACTCTTGATTCTCTTGAAACAGTACTGTCAGAGGGAAGCAGACTACTTTCACAACTATTAAAATGCAAGGGTTTGTCATCATCAATGTTGAAAGTTGTTTCAGATTCCTTAGAGTATTTCAGAGTTACTTTACAAAATTATTCCACCAAAGAAACAAAAAAAGCAACACCCCTCTCATGGAAAATTTGTCAAGAGGCAATGCAGCTACTCAAGTTATATGGGACAATTCTGTCACGTCATTGTGAACTCATCAAGAATGCTCTGCACAAAGCCAGCAGTGACAACTTGATTTTACAGTATACCCAACAGTTACAAAAGACCACAGCAAGACAACTGACCCTCTTGAACTTTGTAATTTCTTCTTATCAAGATCAGCTGAAAAGTGAAGAGAAGGCAAAAGTTTGTGACAGGAGTTCAAGGTTAGGAAATCCAAACATGTATCTATTAATTCATATAAAAACACCAGTGATGATGTATGTTTTGGTTCAGTTTTATCCTAGGTTCAAACTTTACCTTGTCTTAAGTCTATTAGCATACATCGCCATATCCAAAACAAAAGAAAATTAAATTTGAACCAATGTTAAGATTGAATTGCAACAAATATATTATCATTTTGATAATAAATTTGAGTGTAGTGAAGCGGATGATCTCCATTATCAGGTAGAACTCCTTATCCTGCAAAAGAAAAGTATTCTACTGTACAGTTTGTTACTACAGTATGCAAGAGGTTAAGGGCAAAATACATGTTCAGTGTATGTTAATTGTTGCACAAAGTGCAGTTTTTGATACACAGTTTTCTTTTATTCACAGAATTTATATCCTAAGAGAATGTTTTACAGTTGCACAACAGGCAAACAAGGTTATTCAAAATGCTCTTGAAGATCCTGACATTCCTATGTCTCAGAATGAGCTGCGATGGCTAGGTAGCAGTGTCTACAATGTAGGCTGTGTGTCTTATAAAAGTGACTGTTTTGCTGAGGGAGTGCCATTGCTAGCTCTTGCTTGTGATGAGTTAAAAATCTGGAGCTTTGGGGCTGAAACAGAGGAGAAAATCGTTCTCCAAGCTGAAGAGGTACAGTCTGTTAAATTTGTTAAGTGTCATATTTGAAGTTTAATGAAATAATATTTCTGTTGAACTATAGTTTTATCCTCTGGATGAGGGTTTTCCTTGCATAAAATGTTGCATTCAAGTACTGTTTCAACAACTGACTTTTGGAAGGCTGGTATTCTAAGCTAGAACAGGATCATTTAATACAATCAACAACTACCAGCACCCTTCAAATGTTTTAATTACCATTAGATAAATACATGTAGAAGCAGTGAACAATATTGTTGGACCTACAAAACTGACCAATCAGAATTTTTTGACACTGCATTACACTTACAGGAAGAAATATGGTGTCACAAGGAAGTTATTATTTATTCGGATTGACAAGGGTCCTTTTTGTGACCATCCGTAACTATCCAATGAAATGATATGGCCATTTGTTACTCTCCTGTTCAAACTTGAAGGTGAACATTTAAGTGTTGTTGGTTCAGTGGACTCTGGAGTGAAAGTTCACTGGCTGGGTCATTGCGGCATGTTTGTGATCAAGACACTCTACTCTCACTGCTCTCTCTTTACCCAGTGCCTAGTCGTTCAAAAGGCAGTAAGACATATTCTAGGATTAAAAGTTTAACTTGTCCTTGATTTCCCTCGCTAGCTAAATCATACTTTGAACAACTCAGCTCAGAAGTATTAATGGGTGTTGGAAGACTTTTAAACTGCTTTGTGGTGGGGGTGGGGGTGGGGGTAACCTTTTTATGAAACTGGTATTTCTTCCAGAGGAATCACTAATACTCCATAGTAATCAATTCATGGAATTACAGTCAAGTCGCTGACGGTTCAACTCGCCAACGCCAACGCCAACTCGCCAAGTGTAAAATCAAGTAGAAACGTTGGCAAGTTGGTCTTCAATCCAGTGCAACTTATTAGAAGTTAAACATAAAGAATAGTACAAAATCTTTAGTACAAAAACAATTTTTTTCTTCCTACAAAGTTTATAAGGATCTCATTGCAAATAAAGAAAGGTAAACATTGCTAATGACTATCAAAGCTTCAGACATGAAAGAGTTATTGTGTGACAACAACACTTTAAGACTCATTACATCAATTGGTCAGATTTTTTTTTAGATTTTAGAAAACTTGGCTTTCTAGACAAGATCTTTTGTAAAAAAAAACAAGTATTTTTATTTTCAACAAAGTTTATAGGGATGTCAAGGCAAATAAAGCAAGGTGAAGATTGCCAACGGCCAAAAAAGATGCAAACGAGTTCTTGCGACATCCCTATAAACTTTGTGGGAAATAAAAAGAATTGTTTTTTTACTTAAGATCTTGTCTAGAAAGCCAAGCTTTCTGAAAAGAAATCTGACTAATTGATATGATGAGTATTTACAGTGTTGTTGGCACACAATAAATCATTTCCGTCTGAAGCTTTTGTAGTCATTGGTGATGTTTACCTTGCTTTATTTGCAATGAGATCCTTATAAACTTTGTTGGAAGAAAAAAAATTGTTTTTTTACTAAAGATCTTTTACTTTTCTATATGTTTAACTTCTAATAAGTTGTACTGGATTGAAGACCAACTCACCGACCTTTCTACTCGATTTTACACGTCGGCAAGTTGGTGTTGGCAAGTTGAACCATTGGCAACTTGACTGGATACCAATTCATGATTCTGAAACTGAAATAAGCTGTGACAAAATTGGCCAAGTTGAAAATGTTTGAAAGGCAATGTTTGAAAATGATCTTCAGGTTAAGCTGCTCACAAAGTATGCCTTGCTGGTTGACTGTCAAAGAAGAGCTGGAGGAATCAGGGATGCACTAAAGACTGCTACAACTCTGGTCCTGATAGCACTGAAAACAACAAATGATGCCCACATCATAAAACAGCAAGTCAAACTGTGGGCCTCAGTGAAACATGAACTGACAAAGAATCTTCAGGATGAAGAAAAACTGTTTGAAAGATCCAGGTTTGTAAAACAGTTCAAAAGAAATATCACATTTTTATTTTTTTATGTGGATTAATTTGAAAGCTTGTTTGTTATAAGCTGATCTCATATCATACTGTGTAAACAAAGTTAAGATAGTGCAAAAAGGATCACATGCATGCATGTTGATTTCATAATCACTCAGAATGTACTTCCTGAAATTATTATGACATAACCATGGAAATGTAAGAGATTTTTCTTCTCATTTCTCAAAAATCCCAGTTTATTGCAGGGTCAAGGCTTCCCAGGGATTGGACAAATTATAAGAGGGAAGAAAAATGGGGGCCTTCTCCTTATAGTTTTTATTGTTGACTCTGGAGATAAAAGTTGTAGTGATCATTTAAGTTTAAATGATATTATAACAGCATAGAACAATGGTAAGAATCAATAAAAGAGGAGACAGTCTAAAGAAATTTGTTGGTTCCTCTTTTCTTCCCAGAACCCTGTGCAGTGCATTTGCAGAGCAAGAAGATACAGAAGATGTTGAAGAAAGCCAGCTTTGTTTTGTTTTACAGGAAGAGCTTGCTTGTTACAAGACAAAAAGGTAACAACAGGAGCTTCTAACAAGATTTTCATTCGAATCCTGATATTTCACATAATGTTTTCTTTTGTAAGTGAAATACCTGCCCAAAGGTTTAATTTGCCCTTAACTGTTTTCAGCTATGACACAGCAGTAGAGCAAATTGCAGTCATCAAACAGATAATGGAGCTGTACCTTGTTCAAGAAGATGAATTCCACCATGCGTCAGCTATGTTAGAACTTGCTATAGCTTTGCATAGCCTAGGAGATGTAGAGCTTGAAAAAGAGAAGTAAGTGTTTTATCCTGGAAGATTATATAATAGTTTCATGCATTAAAGGCCTATAGTGTTGTTGGACAGGATGGCAAAATGATTGATTGCATGTAAAACATGATTGCATGTAAAAAAAAATTGCAAAAGGAAGGAAGATTTGGTTACAGTTAAACCTGTGTCAGGCAGGCACCTTGTATTAAGTGGACTCTACTGACCCAAGCCTGAATTTTTTTTCTCCCATATACATGTTGTGGTGCAATTTTATCCTTGGTTCAAATTTTCTTTTCCTTTGTTTTTGGGTATTGTAATGTATGATAATGAGTTTGAAACAAAGGAAAAGAAAAGTTGAACCAAGGATAAAATTGAACCACAACATACACATGTATTTTGAAACAATCATTTACTCAGCTGATACCTCTTCAAGTGGACATGGACATCAAATTTAAACCCTTTTCAGTTTAATCCTTTCTCAGTATTTATAATAAAGTTTGGATATAACACGCGCTGTCATTGGTTGAAAGAGCATGCTCTATGAGAGTATAGAGCATAGAACTGAGCTAAAGCTGTCATGCCATCTGCCAAATTGTACCATGTTCGACCTTTCTGGGACTTCTTTTTAGCTTTTTTCCGATAATTGAAAGTAAAATTTTGGAACAAGCGAGCCAGCAAGTAGCAACAGAAGAACCAAACAAAGGCGAGTTTTGCGGCGCTGTCATCCCAAGTGATCTTCATGTTCCGGTGAATTCGGCTGTAGTTCATTTAAAAAACACTCGCCTTGAACAGTTTGTTTTCTACCTTATAATGTGAAAAAACTCGCGTGTTTTTTATGAGCCATAATTCGGCTGAAGTTCACTGAACATTTCACTTGAAGATTCTGTATTAGAAACTTCAGGCAAAAGCATTAAAATCGACCTGCCGAACTATTTTAGTTTGTAAACTATTGCAGATTGTGAACTTTGATGGTTTTTTAACTTTGATGGTTTGACACTTTTGACAGCTTTTGTCTTGTAGAGCCAATTAGATTATTTGAACCATTCTAACGGATTCTGATTGGCTTATTGTAGCGTGCTCTATGAGAGTATAGAGCATGCTGACGACATTGTTGTTCGCTTTGGAAATAAAGTTTGTTTTGAAAATTGGAAGTAATGCATGGGGAATTTGACGGATTCTTTATTATAAAACAAATAGAAAAGCCTTGACTGTGTTCTGTTCTGTTATAAAGCACTTAGGAAGCAGCTAGAGCACTCAAGAAGTGGGAAGAAACACTCAACTACGTCTCGTGTTTCTCCCTACACTTCTTTTGTGCTCTAGCTGCTTCCTGCGTGCTTTATAACAGAACAGAGCACAGTCAAGGCTTCTCCATTTGTTAAATAAAACCTGCTTCAGTTGGGAACCACTTTTAGAAATTTGAGTCGCATTTACTTGAAGTTTTACTTTTAATAGTTTCTACTAGTAATTGAGTGTTATTCCTACCCAAAATGGTCAGATTCTAAAGGTTGCTCCTTAAAACTTTGTTTTATTTGGGGTGTAACCTTTTACCTCTTAAGAATGACTGGGATCTACATGTCATTTCTCCTTATAGCATCACTGCTCAATCAAACATTAAGGTCATGAGAATAAAGAAAATAATTCAGCAAACTAAAGAACCTCATGATTTACGAGCAAACTTCCCTTGTCAGTACTATAGGAAATGTATAAGGAGCAGTTTGGAAAACATAGATGATTTATACCAGTAATTTGTACCTATGGTCATTTCATACCCATGGTCATTTTGTACCCATGGTTGTTTCATAACCACAGTCATTTCATATCCATGGTGGTTTTTTGTACCCACAATCATTTTGTACCCATATTAGTTGTTTCATACCCATGCATGGTCGTTTCATATCTACAGTTGTTTTGTACCCATGGTTGTTTTGTATCCAGTCATTTCATACCCAAATTCAGTCAATTTGTACTCAGTTTGAGCCAGTTTGTACCCAAATGGCTGGTTCATTCCTACCTGTCCCAATATACATTCATTCAAAATACCTCACACACAAGCACATGAACACATGTTGATTGTTGTGTATGACAAATTAGTAGAGCCAAGCAATCAAGATCCAAGCAAAATTATTTTGTGTATACTTGCAACCTTGTTAACACAAGATAAGTGTGATATTTTTAATGAACCAGTCTATTGTTTACACTTTTGACTTTCTTGACAATGAAAGTTAGTGGAAGTGTGATATTTTTTCCCCCTTAGTTATTAGCAATTATAGATTTGTTCCTTTGTTTATTCTATTCTTACTATAAATACTTAACACAGAAAAGATACTTTTTTAGTATGGGCACAAAAGGACTCAACTGAATAGGTGCAAATCAACAGAACTGCATGGGTACAAAACAGCTGTGGGTACAAACTGACTGGTAACAACACAGTAGGTTGATGTTTTAACTATTGTTGCACGACTTACTGAACCCTTGTTAAGCAGACACCAGCAAGAGTTATGCCAGAGCCTGCTTAATACGTAACTCACTGCATCTTTGTTTCTTCAGATCTGCACTTGAGTACTGTCAAGAAGCTGGGGAAATTCTAGAGCAGTTATTGGACTCAGAAGGCTGCAAAGACGAGGAGGGAAACTTGCAAGCATGTCTGCTGGATAGACTTGGTGCTGTCTATTTATGGCTGGCTTTGTTTGAGCACAAAGATGCCATGAATGACAGAGCAACTTCAGCAATGCAAGAGCTCAGTGACAGTTATGAAGCCAAAGAGGTACACCAGTCTTGATAAGATCTGAAAGATTAACTTCTCAAAACCAATGACAATGTGTTTCTCTGTTAGCTAGTACTGAGAATTTACAGTTACCTCCCAAAGCCTTATTAAGTAACCTTTTTGATAGTTTTTTTTGGCCCCTCAGCTCAACAGGCTTAGAGAGTAAAAATACAGAGTTAATATGAAACTAACTTAAGCATACAAATCTATTTTTTCTTTCTTCTCTTTTTGCAGTACCTCTCTGGAAACAATTAGTTATAAATAAAAATAAAACGATATTGTTAGCTTACATCCTTACTAAGTGTGACTTATATTAGAGAGGCACTGGTGAAAATTAAAGGTTAAGTCCATACCTGTGTGAATTGATCCAGCCAGGAGTGTTGCCACTAACCATGGATGGGGTGCTTTTCCATCATGGGTTACCCCTCTGTCCTAAGCATTTAGTGAGGCTCCCCTGACAGTTTGCTGGTATCCATCTTTACTTCTGGATGCAGAAAGGCATTATTAGAATAAAGCATCTTGCCCAAAAACACAATTTGATGACCTACCCAGGTCTTGAAGCTTGACCTCTTGAGGTCATATTAGCTGTTAGGTCACTGTGCCTCCAACTAAGGGAGGCACTGGAGCAAGATTTTTATTTCGGTTAACTTGAAGTCGAGAGTGTTACTTGAATGTGTAAACCAGAATTGGACTGATTTTACATTTTTCCTTTTTATTAACAAATTTGCAGGAACAAATTGTTTTCTTTGATAAAATTTCGTGTGCCTGTCCTACTATGAACATGAATTTGTTATCAGTTTTTTTTTCTAACAACAGTATACATGTACATGACTTGTGTGACCATGCAGAAGGGAAAGGGGTTATGACATTGGACCTCAGGTGCATCCCTAAAAGTATCTCTTTCCCATTGGACCTCAGGTGCATCCCTGAAATTATCAGACTGTTAAATAAAACTTTGGTGCTACATTTCAGATAGAAGATATTTGCCTGGAGCAACCATTTATGGCATCACTTCATGCAGCTTTGGAAACATGGATGGCACTAAGAACCAAATCACTGCAACAAGACCCCAGTGGAAAGGTAAATGTTTCCTGGTGAAAGCATTTTGGGACAATGTATACTTTTTGATCTTGTCAAAACATTTTATGTTGTGAGATTTCTTTCTTTGAAACTGAGTGAACTTATAGTATTTCAAGAACAGTTTCTTTCATGAGGAATTTGTCATGAGAACTAAAAACATAACTGATCAGCTTTTAATACTTTTAGATGTTTCACCATTTCACAAGGTCACCACCCCCCCCCCCCCCCCAGTATTTCATCAGGCTTCCCTTGACAGTTTGCCACCAGCCATCAATACTCCTGACTTAAAAGAGGTGTTGTGAAAGTGCAGTTTTTTGCTCATGAACACAACACAAAGACACAGCCAGGTCTCAAACCCAGACCTCATGACTATAAGTCCACAGCACTAATCATTGGGCCACTGCATCCCCCATGGTAGATCATACATTTATTCTTGGATTAATGTTAGCCTCACTGACTTTTTCATGTTTCAGGTTAACCTGGACCATTTTATTAATCCTGAGGAGACGTATCATTACTTGCTTATCACAGCAGAAATGTTTGGGCTTTTAAAACAGGTGAAACTTGCTACATACTTTCATAGGTGACAATTTGGATTTCTCGAAAGCAGTGACTGTTCATGCAGTGCTGTCATAACATTATGACCTTAGCAATAGGAATGTTTTTCAGCACAAGGAATGACAACAGTGTGAAGAGATTTTTCTATATGATGGAAAAGTCTATCATTCAAAAGATTTTCTCCATTCAGGTCTTTTTTATTTTGTAAAATGAAAGTGTTATTTAAGTCCTTCACTTTGTTATCAGTGGTGTAATGAATGATTCAGCTCCTGTGTCAGTAGGGGTTATAACAAGATAGTGTGGTTTTATCAGCGGGGTTGATAATATATACTCAGTGTATGTTCCTGAGGGAAACAGTTTTGTTTTCCCAAGAGTCCTGATGTTCCATAAGACAAAGCTAAGGGAAAACAAAACTAGCTAGGGTTAACTTTCCCAAGGGACCATCAATTAAGTGCTTTGTCATATATTTAGACTTTTCCTTAAACAATCATATGGCAAAAACAAACAAACAAAGACACTGATCACATGCTGTTGTATTTGGCATGCGGGCAACAACTGCACAATTGTATCCTGGTCAGGGTACATTTGAATTCGATCAGGGGCATGTGACCGAGAATCAACCAATCACAGTGATCATTTTGTTGAGTGAAAGTTGAGGTATATATATTAACTGGCCACTGAAAAGAGTTTTTGAAGCTGATGTTAGGTTAGCTCTTCATCAGAGCTAATAATGAAGGGCTAATACTTGAAATATCAGCTTTAGAAACTCTTTTTGGCAGCAAATTTACATGTACATAATCAACTCAGCTGATGAAACCAAATTATGTAAAGTAACCCCCACAGTTACTCATTAGAAACTTTCCCCTTTTATTCTTTTAACGAATGAATTGTTCCTCGCAGCCCCTCAAAAAGGTTGGTGCTCTGTACATGGCTGCCAGTATATCCCAATCATTTGGTACCAAAGATATGCTGGATAGTGGATTGTGTGCCCTAAGTGATGCTGTTCACTTGATGTGTGACATGCTGGACTTGTCACATGCTTCAGTTATTCTGTCTCATGCCACCAACCTGATGAATAGATTTGAGCCATGCAGTACATCGTGGGTTCAGTTCTTGTTGGCCAAGAGTCACTATTTGCTGGTGACAGGAAAGGTATAAATAATCAAAATCATTATTAACCCTTGGCTATCACTTCCATAGGAAATTTTCCCCCCTGTCTACTCACTTGTCTACTTGATATTATTTTCATTGTTGTTGTGAGGAGAATCCTGTCTTGGTCACACTCAATCATGCAGACATATGGTACACTTGCTATTACTAGGTGCCAAATAACTTGGAACTACCTTTAGCAGGGAGACTATGAACCAGCTAGTCTCAGAGATCAAATTGTAGTATATAGTGTAAGTGGGCCCCTTTAGATTATCTCATCTCACTTGGAAAAAAAAAATTGCTATTTTTAAACAGGTGATTGCTTAGCTTGCTACATGTGTGTTGCTCATGATTCTAACAGATTAATGTTTAGTTTTCAGAAGGAGAGGACTCTCTAAAAGAAGCATCAGAGAGTGAAGTCTTTACACACAAGAGCTATAAGTCACACCTGTTGAAAGCTAGATGGCAATCAATTTGCTGTAAATATGCAATGTTCCCACCTACAGTCCATGAATTTAAGATAGTTGTTGGTACGTTCACTTTTTGTCTTTAGAGATACGTCTTTCCAACAGCTAGGTCTGCTTTCTCTACAATTATTTAGTAACTTTGCATAATGGGAATGGGTGAACATTCCATCAGGTGGCTCTTCTTGTCCACTGATTCCAGGTCAAATCGGATTTCAATGCTGGTTTTTAAGAACCCTGTGGAAAGACCTGTAGAGCAAGGACAAGAACCAACAACAAACTCAACCCACATGTGGTACCAGGTCCCAGAATTGAACCTATGCGAGGAAAGGGCTCTTACCCCTGCCAACCCCACCTTCCCAATTGATATTTATTTTTCATGCTGGAACTGTTGCCTAGTGACCTGCTTTAAACATTTAGGGAGACTTAATACTAGCAAAACAGTCAGTTCAACCAGATAATGTTTTGGTACTAATTAACCACTCAGTCAATTGATCAGTTTATCAGTCATTACCAACAGTTAATTTGTTCTTAATTATTATCATTTTTAGATCCTCTGCTTGGTTCACTGACTCCTCTGGAATGGGCCATAGATGAGCTTCATAAGCTAACACAAATGGCTGAGGAGATCTTTGGTTTGGATGTATTTTGTACTGGCAAACAGATGCACAAACAAGAGGTAAATTTGTCAGGTAAGGGAATTGGAAAATTTTTGTGTCCATTCTTGACACAACTCTGGAGAGCTCTGTTTTGCAAGTTAGTACCCCTGATTTCTAAGAGCTTCCACTAGGGACAATGTGTCCTGACAATCGGGATGATATACTTAAGTCATGTGGTAAGCAATACTGCACAGTCCTACTTCAGGCTTTGAGATAGAGTCATGGTTGTAATTTGATTAGTTAAAACCCTACTTTAAATAATAGGGAAAGTGTAATCAACTGAAACATGAGAAGTTTTCATCTTTTTTATCGTTGACCTTTTTAATGCATATTCTGACATCTATTCTTTTTGTATGTGAAGATTTGCTAGCCAGGTCAGAGGGTTCTGGCCAAAGCCTTTTTAGACTGTCTATCCTAAATGACTTGCTGTCAGCCCTGTTACAAGCTGGTCAGCTGTATGCTCATCAGGGAGCTGTGAGGGAAGCATTGAGGCAATTTGTGGATGGAATTACACTGGCAAGGCAATTTTGCCTGCCATACAGGTAAACTATTCATATTCAGTAAAAGTTCTGTTAAAGTTTTGGACCCTCACCAAAACAAAATGTCAGTGATCTTTTAAGAAAAAAATAAAGTTAGATACTAAGCCAATCATAAAATTTAGTTTAAAGATTGTTGTAAGAGCTCCAAATGTCAAAACTTTTTGGAACAGAGGGGCATTAGTATGAAAACTGCTACAGTAAAAAGTGTGTATTTTATTTATATTGTAACTTACATATTTCACATATATTTTGATTGGTTCTTACCTGTGATCTGTTGAAGGATAGATACATAGATGATGTTACCTTAGGTCTGTTCAATAATAGATCACATAATGTCTAAATGTGTTAAACATTAGTGACACACTCAGCTGCACCTCACAAGCCACTTCTGTGATCTTGCCACATATTGATGTAATGTGTGATCTACACTAACTGAACAGAAGCACAGCAACACACCAACTGTAGAATTTATTTGCGAACCAGATTGAAACTTGATTGTAACCTTGAGAATTTGTTCTTATTGTCCATAATTGCTTGTTTGTTTGAGTGCATTATTATTTTGAGATTAGAAAAAAGGTGAAGGAGTTCAGTCTGAGATTTGAATGTTCTAAAATCAGGTCTTTGAATTTTTTAGGACTATGGAATTCCTTATCAATATTGCGCAGCTTGAGGTGATGCAAGGCAAGACAGAAAAGAGCCAATGTAGGGTTGATCAGGTGCAGAGAATCCTTCGACCAACTATGAAATCTGAAAGCAAGTCTAAACTCTCCGAATGTTGTGTTCAAGAACCACTGTTCACAGAACATCCACAAACATGTGAATGTGTAGGTTGCCTTGATCCTGTATTGCATGTTATCTTTGTGGAGTACTTGATGAGTCTTTCCAACCACCTTGCACTTACCTCAAGACCTGAACAATCATTGCTAGCCTTGGATGTGGCCAACTTAGTTTGTGAAACTGCTATGTATAAAATAAAACATGCTTTAAAAAGACTTGATGCTGTTGTGTATCCTTTGGAAACCAATGATGAAAGTTCAAAGGGAACAAAGAAAAGAAAAGGAGCCAATTCTGGAAGAGGGAGAAAACAGAAGAAGGATGCAGTGGCAACAGAATGCTCTATTTCGCAGTCCATGTTCAGTCAGCATCAAGTTACTTTGCATTGCATGAATGCCAAGACCTTACTTCAGAATGGAAACCTTACAAGAGCCAATCTTGTGTTATCAGAAGCAATGGTGCTATTACACTATTTAGAAAATGTGAATCAGAGCATCCCAGCTCACTTGCTACATCATAAAGCCATTTTACTACACTTACAGGGAGTAGCAGTATTGCTTGGAAACAGGAATTTGGCTAGTGAAGTTTCTGTAGATCATAACTGGTTTTATAAGACTCAGATGAACACCACATCTTGTGGAAATACAGAAGAAAATCCTATTGTTGTTGTGGATGATGAAGAACCTGAGCTTGAAATGCCAAGAAAGGCTTCAAATAGAAAAACCAGGACTTCTAAAGCTGTGGAAAAAACTTCTACTTTGGATAATGGGAGGAAGAAGTCTTCAAGAGCAAAGGGCAGGGGAAAGAACAAAAAAGTAACAGAGGAGCATTTAGAATGTGAGAAATCTGATGCAAATCCTGAACAAAAGCCAAAGCAACAAACTAGGAAACCATCTAAAGCTATTTGTAGTGGTGTGGGTGATCATATCCAAGGTATAGACCATTGTTTCCCAACTCTCGTTTCATAACACACCAGTATCCTCTCTAGACATAGGACCATTTGAGATGGTCCCACCACAATTTTGTGAAAAATCATACCACTTAAAAATCTCAGCGCTTAATAGGACTAGCCTGTCTGAATTAGATGCATATCAGCTACAAATTATTCAAGTTGTTGGTTTTGTTTTGACATTTCTCTCTTTCCTTCCCTATTCAGCTTCTGTCAAACAGCTCAATCAAGCCATCCAGTACTTCAGTAAAGCATTTAATCTCTGTCAAGTGTGTCCTCCTCCTGCCCTGTTCTCTGACATCTGTCAAGGATTAGCCTTCTGCCTTGGAAGATCAGCACCTGAACTCACAACATACTACTTAAACTTGTCCATGTCTGTTACTCTTAGACATCAAGCTGTTACCAGAACAGGAAAGAGAATAAAGTAAGACCTTACTATATATTATTGACTGAGTATTAAATGACATTGGAATTAAATGGTGTAAATTGTTTTTGTTTTGTTTGGCTGATATGAATTCAACATTAAATTTGTTGAATTGGCAAATTTACCACATCCAAATCAGCAAAATGGTTATTTTTCAACTTTTTTCCAGAAATTGTAGCAAATGTGTCAGAAATGAGTGATATTTACCATGTTTAAATAAGCAAGTGTGTAAAAACTTTCCTTTCAACCTGTTGTGTCCTTCATATCCTCACCATGGTATAGATGCCAAAGAGTAGTTGTTTAGCATAATTTGGAACTAGGTTAGAGAACACTCACCCACACTACAAAGAGAATGGCAAGGTTTACCAACTTTTTGTTGATTTAAGTTGTAGTTCAACTCAAATTTATTGATTATGACCTCACTGACCAATGTCCAGGGGTGTATTGTGATTGAATCCACTGTTATTTTGTTATTTCAGGAGATTAGCAAAGAATTTTTCTCAACCTTTGCCAGTAAGTACTTGTAACTACTCTGATGCACTTGGTAGATTTCTATTTGTTATGTATATCCTCTCAGCTATTATTAAATCTCAGTGGCCAAAAGGCACATCAAAGTTTGTCTGTTCCTCTGGATGGGATGCCAAAACAGGGAACTAGAACATGGGATGCCAGAACAGGGAACTAGATAAATCTACAAATAGATTTCTCTTTGTTTCCTTATTTCCTTTTGTCTGCTAGGAGAATGAAAGAGATCTAGTGCAGCTTGCAGAACATCTTTCTTCCTTGTCACTTGATGACTCTTCTACTGATAATACTCACCATAAACTGGCAGCTCTGGTAAAGACTCGAAATATCATGAAGTTTTCTTTGTGTGCAAATGAAAGAGGAAAACTATGTCTATTTACTCCAGAAGAGATTTCCCTTTTGCAGAACATGCCTAAAGGTACATTAAAATTATTTTAAAAGAGATAGATAGCTTCCAGTTGTGTTATGCAGCCAAACCAGCATTAAATAAAGTGTTTAAGAGTTCAACTTCCTCTGGACTGGCTTGTATGACAGTATGACTTTAATAACATGAAAATTTATTCTTCCTATAAACTGTGATAATTATTTATATGAAATGATTTGAGTTCTTTACACAAAATTACATTGTTAAAAATGTTTTGATGCCAGAACACCACACTAAAACTCTAGCCAATTCTTCTGCTTGTGTCACATAGATAATTGCATTTTTCATGATCTGACATTTCTTTAACAATTAGAACTGAAACTTAATTCATAACGTTAAGCAAATAATGAATTAGGTAATAATCCTGTAGTGGGATATTGGTGAGGTAGGAAATAAAATTATTGTTTTCTAGAGTGGACTGTTTGCACTTTGGAAACCTTCACACATCCAGTGAGCAAGGACAGAGAACTGCTGATCAGCAGGATGAGGGCTGGCTGTGATCCTGCTGTGGTTAAGATTAACACAACATCTGGAGAGGAACAGAGCAAGGATTGCATTGTATGTCACTTTGTTTGTAACAACTTAATTTTATTACAATTACTCTGTTAGATTCACTTAGGGAGAGTGGAGATTCTATCACTAAGTTGGAAGAGGTAGTAGCTTACCATCAGTGGTGATTCTGTAATAAAAGATCTGATTGTAAGCTTTGTCTGAGGCCACTGCAATGAGTTCTTAGGTAAAGCACTAATTAAACTCTCATACCTCTTTATGTAGAAGATAAGTATGAATACTTGTAGCTTGATTAAGCAAACTATCTGGGATATCTGACATAGCCTGAGCTTAGCTGATGAATTCTCATTTAACCACTAGAAAGTCTGTAAGTAATGATAATGAACATAACCAAACTTACCAGTATGTTCTTTTGGCAATGCAATTCAACTTAATTAACAATTGACTAAATTTTTTTTTTTTTGGTAAAGGGAGATGAAGTTGTTATGGATCTTTCAAAGCTGTTCCAGTTTGGTGTATTGGAGGAGTTCGCAGATATAATGAGTGACAGCATCAAAAGTATGAACATTAACAACACAGCAGAGTGGTGGGCACTGAGGACAAGGCTTGACAGGAGAATGAAGGTGACCAGACTTAAACTCCCACAAGTGATGAATGTGTATCTTCTCCTAACATGATCAGTACAGTATACAGGAATAAGAAGAAGAGAAAAGGCAGATTCATCAATAACATAGTGTTATCTTGATATATCTCCAAATTTGAGAGAAAAATTTCAGAAAGAAATGTTTAAAGCTGAAAAGGAGAAGTAAAAATCAGATTTTGAGGTTACAGTGTTTAAATTGGTAAAGTTAAATTATTTTGCTGGGGATGAGCAAAGTGCCTTTCTGCTGGTTTTGAACTTGCCTTAATCGAAGACTTTCAAGTATTTGATGGGCCAAATTTGTTAAATTTTTCTATAATCTATCTCAGAGCATATTGACACATTATTTTTCTGGTCACATGGCCTGGTATTTCCATGGATAACAAAGTTGATAGATTGATATTTCCTAATGTGGCCCATTTTACGTCCACATTTGATGTTCATAGGAGTTATTGCCAGCACTTCATCTTTTGATAATGGCTTTTCAATTGATTCTGGCAACCAAAACAAAAATAATCACAGTGGTCAATGAGAACTCTGCAACTGGAATCCAAATGAAGTTTCCAAGAGGCAATAAGAACTTTAAGTGAAAACATGTGGAGTGTTGGAAATGTCAGAAGACACAGTTAAATGACCAGGTCACAATTTGTTTTACTTCTGCATCCAATTAATGGAAAGTTTGGTTAGAGATTTAAAGACCAATCTCAGTATGTAGTAAAGTATATCAAGAGTTATCTAAATTTATTTGTGAAAATCAAACAAGTTCCTCTGTTGTCACCTATTACCATAATCATCAGTGTATGGATATCACATAGTTAAAAAAGAAATTTGTGATTTTTCTGATCATTTCTTTAGAACCTTTTGGAGAAGATTGAAGGTTCTTGGCTTGGGAGATGGAGAGGAGTTCTTCTTGGTCAGCCTGTCAGTCAGGAACATCATGAATCAGTAGCATCTCTAGCTAGAGAGTTGGAAGAGAAGATATTAGTCATGTGTGGATACCGACCCGATTGTCATTTGCTTGAGGTATGACATGCATGAATAGATCAGAGTTTCTTATATTCCAAGAAAGGCAGATTGAATGATAAATGTTTTGTCTGTCAATCTTTGTTACTATTTATAAATCATCTTCTTAAGTGCATGATCTGGAAATGATGATTGAAGCAGCTAGCAAAACCTTGCATTGTAACTGAAAGGGAACCAAGGATGGTGCATTGGTGAGAGTACTTGCCTCCCACCACTGTGGCCACATGTGGGTTGAGTTTGTTTTTGGTTTGTAGCTTTGCTCTAAGGGTTTTATGTCTGGGTCATCAAGTTTTCCTCCCTCCACAAAAACTAACATTTCAAATTCCAATTTGACCTGGAACATGTGGACAAGAAGAGCCACTTTGTGGAATGTCCACAGTTGTATCTAATTATTATTATTATCATTATCATTATCATTATCATTATCATTATCATTATCATTATCATTATCATTATCATTATCATTATTATTATAATTATTATTATTATTGTTATCATTAAGTGTTCTTTGTTTATTTCAGGTCCTCATAGATTCATCATTCTGCTTGTCAAGAAAAGAAACTGCTGAAGCACTGATTGAAATTACTGGCATGGATGCTACCTTACCATCCTTTGAAAAAGTACAAACAAAACTTTTCATGCAAGAGAAGAATTCCTCAATGTCAGCTTTAGCAATGCTTGATGTAAACCAATTGCAATTTGGTCTACCCTTCTTCCTAGACATAGCATCCCTCAGCTGTTGGGATTGTTTTTGTTCTAATTATTTGGTGTGCATTAAAATTTCACTGTATTAGTTTGTTGTGGTGGATTACCTGACAGGAGAATGTGTTTGGTCTTAGCAGCTAGACGGTGTTGTTCCTCAGTCTTGCCCCTTAAATTAATCATCTCTCATTTCATGATCTCTCACATTGTGTATTTCAGCTACTTGATGAAGTTGAGAACCTCACTGGCAAGCTATTTGAAGACAGAGACAAGAAGAGCAGCATAAACAGGTTTGGGGGAACATCAAGATTGATCTTCTTTCCTACCTTCCATTGCTTCTACTCTTGAAAATTATTGATGAGGACAAAAATTTCTTCTCAGGTCTGGTGATCACTCTGCTGAGAACATTGCCCGCCATCCCGTAATCCTAATTCTTGGGAAAGTAAGAGCCAGCTTTTTTGGTCTGATATTCATTTAGTAATCAACTATAAACATGTTCTATAGCTCTGGCTCTAAAGACCTGACAAATGTAGAGCCAACATGTAAGTTCTTTGTTAGTGGGTGTTGGTGGACTGTCAAAGAATCAAAGCTCAGCCAAATGCTGAGGTGGGGGGGGGGGGGGCAGGGGAGGTATCTGTAATGGACTGGCATTACATGATAGGGATGTAATGATACTCTTAGTTAAGAAAGTTTGAGCTCCATATTCAGCTGTTTGGAAAATGATGGTCATACATGGTCACATGCAATGCCAGTGTAATGGGTATTGGTTGTTCAACATTATTTTTGTTTAATAAAATTCAAGGTATTCTGACACAAAGGTAAATCTATGAGCATGCATACACATGCTACCATTGTAAAATGTATGGTTAAATTGTGGTAGCAAATATTACATATCAATTCACTCAGTATTGTTACAAGATGGCAATATATGAGCCAGAAATGATGAACCAGAGTCAGTTTATGGCAATTGTATGAATCAAACTGACATCTTTTATGATTTATAGGAAATTCAGCAACTTCCTTGGGAAAGTATACCCATGCTGTTTGACCAACCTGTGACTAGGGTCCCATCTCTGCAGTATCTTTTGTCCAAGGTACACATTCCATTAAACCATTAAAAGTTTGAAAACCTGACTTGTTTCTCAAGAACTGTCCTGTTTTCTCCCAAAACCATATTGATTTTTGTCTCGGCTATGAAGTATGTTTGAAGACAGGTCAATGATGCCCATTTTGAGATTCCAAAGAGTAACCTAACCTTTTGAGAATTGTCTTCAAATGTACAAAAATTGGACTACAGATTCTGGGAATTTGATATTGCTTGGTAACCCAGCTGCTTACATGTGATTCAATAGACATTAGCTCGCACTATGGCTGCACTGATTTTACACTCACCAGAACTGGAGGGTGAGAAAAGTGGAAAAATAAAGACCAATGACTATAGTAGTAGTTTTTTTAACACTTTACATCCATTGCCATTTGTTTTGAACTGTGGGACATCATGTGCAGCTTGACAATTCTGAGTTGTTTTCAAAATGGCAACATCTGTATACTTTTTTCTTCTTTTTTGCACATTTGGAGACAAATTTCAAAAAATTTGCAATACTCCTAACAAAACCATCTTGTAAACAATCCTCAATTTAGTTGAACCTTTTTTTCTGATCACTTTCACTCCTGGTGTCAGGAGAACCCAAAGCTAGCAGTGGAAGGAAATCTATTTAATTCTAGTAATCCTCTTAAAGAGAAAACCTGAAGCCCACTGGTAGTGTAAAACCATGGTTTGGGTTTGACCTTATGTAAATAACTGGCCCTATGGTTTCTGGAGCAAGGTTGTCCCTTGTTAGTTTTTTAATACCATGATGTTCAGTATCCATAAATAATTTTTTTTGCATTTTTCTTGATAGTTATCTTGTCAGAGACAGTTGCCAGAGATCAATCCTGAGAAAACATTCTATACACTCAATCCTCAGAATAACCTGCCTAACACCCAGAAAATGTTTCAGAAGTGGTTTGAAAGGTATGAAACACAAGTAAGCAAACAAACCAAAATGAAACAGAAGAAAGACCTGATATTGCTTTTCTTGTACATTAAACTAGGTTATACAAGTTGATAGAGGTTACTCAGTAAATAAACCCCTTCAGGCAGCAGGTATTGTGGCTGATGTCTGTGGTTGAGATATTGTGCAAAAAATGAACATTTGGACTGGAAGCAAAGCTTTGAGGGCAAACATGAAATTTTGTGGGCAATCTGTCAGCAAAGGAAATTATCTGCGGACTTCCCAGCAAGCTAGAAGAAGGTTTATAACCTTCCCTTTAATTTTCATATCACTGGAATCTACAAAAAGAGTCCATTTTTCTTCCATCTGAAGTAATTCAGATGAAAAGGGAACCTTGTGAGCTAGCTTTTTTCTGCTGGGTTTGTTTCTTTTTTACAGAAATAATTGGAGGACAAATATCCACATAAAGGGGTTATTGCATGACAACTGTCCAATGATTTGCACCATGTGACATAAGGTAGCCTATAAAATCGTGTCAAAATTAATCATTAATTATTATCATTAATTAAATACACTATAAAAATTATTGTTGTGCTTTGCAGTGAGGATGGATGGCAGGGTATCACTGGCAATGCTCCAACACAGGAACAGTTCAGGAGTGCTTTGACTGACCATGACCTGTTCATGTAAGTTTCTGTAAATGCACTAGTAAACCTCCTATTTAATGAGTTCCCTTTGTCAAGAACATCACGATTCTGGTGGGCCTCCTCTCTCTCATAAGCCACTTATGCCCCCCACCCCCTCTCTTGAACAAAAGCTACCCAATGCTTGTTAGATACTTACAGAGCTATCAGTGCCGAAATACTAAGAGTCATGACTCTTAAATGATAAAGAAGCTGAATAAAATAGAAAAAGATATTTTTGGTTTCTTTTAGCAGTATAAATACTTAAAATTTTGTTTGTGTGGTTACTTAAGTTGGATTTCCCAAATTATGATTTGTTGGTATCAGTTAGTAATGATTTATTAATGATTTATGTTATGTTGAGTGAACTGTGTACAATACTACTGGAACAAGAGAGATGATGGTTTTTGAGTGGCATAGGCATACCTTGAAAAAAAGTTAATGTCAGAAGTCAGATCTATGACCCTTTGTATATGTTGTGGTTCAATTTTATCCTTGGTTCAAATTTTATTTTCCTTTGATTCAAACTCATTACCATACATTACAATACCCAAAAACAAAAGAAAATAAAATTTGAACCAAGGATAAAATTGAACCACAACTTGCATCCAAGATATGGTAGGGTTGCAATAGCTAAGATGCCAAGCTAGGCCCAAAATACAAACATGGATGTGATAAACATTTTCAGATTAGGTATCTACAGTACAAAGTTTTATTGTTTCTGTTGCTTTAATCGTCACATCAATATTCTTTCTAGATATTTTGGTCATGGCACTGGGCGTGAATTTCTCCAGGGTGATGACATTCAGAGGTTGGATTGTCGAGCAGTCACTCTGCTTATGGGTTGCAGCTCTGGAAAATTACAGGTTAGTATATTCCGGACTGTGGAGGAAAATATTTCCATATAATTGGTGCAGACAAACCAACAAAGGCAAAGGAAGTGTTCAATTGTTTGGTTCTTTTGTGAAGTATGCATGTTGAGACTGGGGCATATTAGTAACTGAATTGTTTTAAATTCTCAAGGTTGGTGGTGAGTGTGAGCCAAGAGGGATGGCATTAAACTATCTTCTGGCAGGCTGGTATGTTTTTGATGTTCCTTTGTTGCGTTAGTTTGCCCTAAAAAGTCGTTATGGCTGTGCCCTATCAGTATTTTCAATAACTTGTTCACTAAGCAGCTGGTGATATTGTATTAGGCAGCTGTACTCAGAGATGGAGCCATAAAGCAAAACCCAAATACAGGAGCCTATTTTTAACTCCCATGAGTGACCAAGACAGAATTTCTCCTTACAACATCTATACAGTATCAGGCAGACAAGTGATGAGAATAAAGAAAAATATAATTAGGGGATTACTAATTGACTCAAGACCAAATTCTTCAAACTAATATCACAAAAACTATATGACAGACAGTAAGGAGAATTACTAATAAGATCTTGGGAGTTAAAGGGTTTACAGATGGCAGTAAGAGGTCCTATAGGCAGTGGTAGACTGCTGTTATCAAATGTTATAATTTTTGTTAATAATATTTATAATATATTCACTTTCAGCCCAGCCATTGTTGCTAACCTGTGGGATGTTACTGACAAAGACATTGATCGCTTCAGTGAATTGTTGCTGAAACAGTGGCTTCAATCCGGGTTGTGTTTGTCATTACCACAAGTACTAAGCCAGTCACGACAAGCTTGTAAACTGAAATATCTGATAGGAGCATCTCCTGTACTTTATGGCCTTCCAGCTTACACCAAAGAACAAAATGATTAACTAAGATTAACATAGATTAGTTTTAGAAAGGAACAGCAAAGTATTTGCCATACTAGCAAAGTGTTGAACAAACAGTAGTGCATACAAGGCAGTTACTAATTACATGTAATCAATTCACTAATGTATCATCAACTGGAAACAGTTCAAGAAAAATGTCATCTGTATTGTTTTTCATTAGCTTAAAGTTTAGCTTGCATATTAAGGGGATTTCTCTGATATCTATATCAATTGTGAAAACATAGAAAAACATTATTGACTGAATTGATGTTCCTTGTTTCCAAGCAGATACTTGGTGATTTTAGCATTAAATATTTTCTTAATTCTTGTGCTCAAATGGTGATGATGATGTTGCCTCAATAAAGTGTAATTATTCATGGAAGTATATATTTCTAGGTTTCCTCTCAATTGAGCAATTTTCATTTGTCCAAGTTGATTAAAAAGGAACCCTGTTATACTAAATTTTAAAGATCCAAAATGATAGTTTATTCCTTGGAAATGTAAAATTCATAACTGAATGTCAGCCATGATTTCAAGATATATCTTCATTTGTTTAGTAACTTTGCAAATTGGGCAAAGTGCATTTTTGCTGATCATTGAAGGGTTTGTTATGGTGAAAGAGAACTGGTTTTCATGCAAACTTCATGAAAACAAAACAAACTCAGAGGAAGCCTTTTGTTAACTTTTTTAACTCTGAGAGTGATCAGCATCAAGTTTCTCCTTACCATTATAATGCTGAATCTCTTATTAAGATCATGAGCACAAAGGAAATGATCTCCAATCTAAGAAGCTTTCATTGTTAAACAAAGGAAATGTAAAGAGAGGAATATGGATACTTTTGTTAGGTTGACGCTATTGAATTACAAACTCTTCTTTTGACTGTCTTTTGTCTTGTTTTCTCCAAAATGGGTATCAACACATTTCTATGTAAGTAAGGAGTCAAATGAAGGGCTCAACAACTGTATTTTTTAATAAATATAGTGTATCAATATTTCAAGCTAAGTAAAGAATTAAATTTGCCAGTTTATTTATGTTTTGCGCCAACATTACAAATTAAGTTTATTTGGTTAATCTGTCTATTTGGTCCTTTTTTAATACTAGAAACACCAACCATATTGGCTGTTTTTTCATGGTCAGTGTTAAGCTAACAGCTTTCCTCCTTTACACGATGCTTTCCAATTTTTACCTGACATTTCAAAGAATGGCTGCAAAGGACTTGAACAAATAGCTTAAAACCAATCACCAAGCCTGACCTTTAAAAACCAAGGCCCAGTTGCTCAAAGGATGGATAACCCACTCTCCAGTGGATAAGTGTTAACAAAATGTACTGCACTACCCACTGGATAGAGATTTATCTGACAATTAAAAGCATAATCCAGCCTTTGAACAAACAGTGCCAGGAATTCAGCAAGCCATTATCCTTGGGCCAATTTATGTTCCATAGAATTGTACAGAAGGTACTATGTTATTACAAAAATGTTGTCTAATATTCTCTGTATTAGCTTTGCATGTTCCTAGATATCAAGTAGGATGTCTAAAACTCTGATATTGTACTCTTTTAATTAAAAGCATAGTAATAAACCCTTCTACACCTTCTGGTGGCCATTTCTGGCTGAAAATATTCTGTTTACTACACTTCTTGTAAAATATACCTAGTGTATAAGCTAGAAAGCCAGCGAGAGACCACTGAGGTGGCAAACTTCTTGCCCTGCACAACCATCAAATGCCAAGCAATATTAAAAAGAACTGGTTTAGAAGATCCTGAAGAAACCCACCCATAGTAACTTCATGCATACACAATACTTTAGGTATATTGGACGTACTGTGCTAAAATATTGCACTCGTTAGGCAAATATAATAGTTTGCTGAGCTGGAAATTATTAAATAAATGTGATCTCTGAGAGAAGATCACTGAGCTACTTGCATAACCAGTGATAATGCTGAGGACGTCTAAGTTACCAAATGAGGTCATAAGTTTGATACCCAAATGTTTCAGCTGGCCTCAGAGAGACTGTCCTTTTAGAGTTAATCACAGATGTGAAAGACTGGCTGTATACAGTTAAAATTTACTATGAAAAAATTTAGAAATGTTGCTTACAACCTTCACTGCAGGTTAGAGTTACAACCACCTAACAACTCTTTGACAGGACCTCTGAACTGAAGGGCATATTCCTTTAATTTTGCTTCTGACACAAATGGTTTAGAAAATGGTGAGGCCACCTAGCCCCATTTAGCCTAAATTAAAAGGTATACATGGTAATTCAGAACTATTAGAGTTGATAACATTAATTGGCCACCTTAAATAGTAAAAAAGATGACATTTTGAGCATTGATCAGCTTTGTAACTCTTTACAGTGGGCAATTTATGTTATCAACTGAATTGATAATGCTTAATTACCCTGCTATATTCTTCCACAGACGCAGCACTACACTTTCTTTAGACACTTACCCCCTTTAAAAGGTAAACATGTTTACATCAAGCCAAATTTCTAGGCATGAAGAGTGATAACATTCATTCATTACATCTCTAAGTCACCTTACAGTACTTTTGTCTGCCATAATTTAGCTGAGAAAAACAACCTATTCTTTCAGAATCACCTTGCACTATTGATAATTGTATCATCTAAAAGATAGCCAACATAAATAAACTATCTCAACGTTGTTGATCTTCCTTCAGGAACTGGAACACAGATGAAAAGTCTAGCTTAGCATATCCTTTGTTGCACATTATTCTATAAATCTGATGTGCAAGTGAACCCAAGGGTGTGGGACTGGTGGTAGCAGTTGCTGCACTTTGAGCAAGACCTAAGTCCTGTAAAAAAAACAAAAACATTTAATGCTTTTTATTAACAATAACTAGCCATTTTTTGAATTCCAAATGCTCACACTGTACTTTGATAATAAGGTAAACTGAAAAAACCAATTTTTTTTCCATCACTTGCCCTTCCTATAAAACAAAGGTTTGGGAAGTATTTCAATTTTTTTTCTGGTGGTCAAAATCATGTTGACTCATTTGTGTTTGAAATTTTTTGAAGATTGGCACCAAACTGATTTGAAAAAATTTGATTTGAAAAAAAAAAAATGATTTCAAAATACCAAGAAAAAAAAGTTCTTATTTTCATTTATTTATTTATTCATTTATTTATCTATTCACCTTTTTTTGCAGGGGGGGGGGGCAGGTGGGGGGAGTTGGGTGGAAGGAGGCTAAAGGATTTGACAATGCAGCATGTTGAAAGCAGCTACATCTGTTGGATCCAAGTACTAGATACCATTTCCCAAAATTTAAAAAGAACATTAATCAATCAATTTAAGCAATAGCACTTCCATTTCCTGGCCCTTTAACCAGTGTCTTAAAGTCAAATTGTAATTTTGGCCTATTGGTTTTTTTGAAGGAAGAAGAAAACTCTTCAAGGAAGGACAAACCAAAAAAAACTCAACCTACATGTGAAAAAGGCCCCAGTTGTTGAAAGGGTGGACAACACTATCCAATGGATAAATCTCTATCTAGTATATAATGCTGTATGTTTTGTGAATGCTTAACCTCTGCAGGAAAGTATCATTCTTCCCTTCAAACAACTGGGCTCAGGACTGCTATGGTGGGAGGGGAGCACTCTTGCCATCTGGCCAAACCCTGCAGCCTACCTGTGACACAAAGGTACCCCCACCCTTCTTATCTAAGAACACAACTTCTTGCTAATCATATTTTCATCTTGCACCAACTTACCTTGACCATAAGCTGTGATGCAAATCCTCCTTGATAGTTGTTACTGGAAGGGATACCTTCAATGATTCCAGGACAGGGATTGTAAGTGTCACTGGACCAGCAACGACCACTGCTTGTGTTAATTACCTTGGCGATCATTTCTGGTTCTAGACCCAGCCGAATTCCTAGATTTGTGGCCTCTGAAACTCCTATCATGCTCACAGCTAGTAACAAATTGTTGCAAATCTTGGCTGCCTGTAAAGAGAAGGTTATGCCAAGTGTTAAATCGTAATTGTATCTGCTCCCAATCTGTGAATCCCTCACATCTTGCTACCCAAGAGGGCATGTTTACAGAAAACCATTCTTTTTCTTCAGAATTACCTGAACATTGTCTTTGCTAGTTGAGCTTTGAGATCATTTTGTTCATCTTCTCCATTTCAATGTGAAGTGCTGATGAACTGCTTGGAATTAGCAATGTATAAGTGTAATGTATACAGCTGTTTGCAGAAAGGTTGTCAGAAAAAGCACTACAACTCCCAAAAGCAGTGTGAATAGTTTTAAGGTATTCAAGGAAATCTGAAAAAATGTCAGTTTAAGGAAGACACATAGGGGGTTTGATAAATTTATTTTGTTTGCAAGACTGACTTTTAACTCTAAACCTGATGAAAAATGAAAAAAGAAAGGACCAATCTCAATGAACAACAGAAACAATATAAAACTCAACGAGAACAAATTCTGGGTGACCTGAGCAAAAAATATTTTAAAAAACAATATTCTATTGTTTTGTTCCTCTCATATTCACATGCATGTTGGCATTTGTCAAAATTTATCAGTTTCAATTAAAATTCATTGATCACTGGATACTCAGATTACCTTTAGAGATTGTCACATGCACTTTTTCATTTTTCCGACAACCTTTCTGCAAACAGCCGTAAATGTTAATTCTCATTTATCACTGTTATTCTTGCCATAACCATCATTGTTATTATTAATAGTAAGAGATTTAACCCTTTCACTTCAGGATCTCTTACTGAATGCCATACAATTCTTACGATGTCAGTTTGGAGAATTTGGTGTTGGATTAAGTAATAATCACCTAATTGATATTTTTCTTAAGTCTCATCACTTGTCTGCTTGACATTGTATTGACACTGTAAAGAGAAAATTTGTCTTGGTCACTTATGGGAGTGAAAGGGTTAAGTACATGCATTCTACTCAAACTACCTGTCCTGTGCCAATAGCTCCAGTGTGAATTACATTCTTTCCCATGTGTTGTAATATTTTTGTAGCTCTTTCATAAGCTTCATCTTCACCACCAACCATAAATGTTAAAGTTCCTCCTTTAGCTGCTGTTACCCCTGAAATCAATTTGCAGACAAATATTTGGTTAAATTGAGAGTTTGATCAACATTATATACTCACCTAATAACCTCTTTCTCCCATCACTGGTTCAAAAAGTTAAAAAGGGATAAATCCAGCACTCTCCCTAAACTGGTTTGTGAAAGTGATAGGGCTCACTTTCAAATTTTTCGCACTACATTTTTTGTTTTTTCTCACCATTGCTGGATTAACAACTCAAAAAAAGGTACACTGTTAGTAGCCAAAGGCTAACTTTAAATTGTCAATTGGCTCTGTAACCTTTTATCTCCCATGAGTGACCAAGACTGAGTATTCCTTCAATATCAAGCAGTCAAGTGATGAGAATAAATAAATATATCAATCTGGGGATAATTAATTGATCCAATACTAAATTATCCAAGCGAACATCTTATAAATTGTATGGCAAAAAGTAAAGAGAATTACCAATGAGATCTTTGGAGTCAAAGGGTTAACTTGTCACTTTTTTCTAATCAAAGGCTGCCAACTTCCTATGGTTCCTGTACTTTCACTATATGGTGATGGCAATTTCCCACAGAAACTGTGTATAATTTTGTATCTTTGGGCTGTCTTCCTTTGAAAATTCACACCACAGATGTGATGTGTCTGTTGTGTGAACCCTTCAACCCCTAAGATTTACTAGCATAAATTTATCCTCACAATATTACCCCTGAATCAAACATGAAGGTTATGAAAACAGAGGAAATGATCACCACAGAGAGCAGTAAGGAGAACGTGCATACTGATGTTCAGATGTTGAGGGTTACATGACACCTCACCTCCAGATACTGGTGCATCCAGAAACGTGGCTCCTTTGCCCTGTACAATTTCACCCATCTCCTTGGCAACGGCTGGTTCTATTGTGCTTGTGTCAATCAACAATGATCCAGGCTTCACAGAACTACAAAAATTATATGTTTTATTTGTAACAGTAACAGACATTTCAAAATTCAGTCTTTCAATAAAGCAATTCCCAAATATACCCAAGCAGACCCCAGAAGGGTCTCTGAGGTTCCTAAGGGGGTGGGGGTTGCAAAACAAAAAGTCTTGAAGGAATTTATGTTTCAATAAATAACTTTCCAGGGGGCTGGGGAAGGTGGCTCAAGGCAAAAACACCTGTAGGCCTCTTTCATAATTGTGACCAACTTGCTTTTCCTTCCTGTGCATTCAAATCAACTTTCTCATATTTTTGAGGCAAATTGAGTTTGCCATTGTTACTCTTTGTTGATGAGGCTAAAAGAGATAATCCATATCAAATATAAAACAATAAAGATGATTCCCTCCATCAGAAAAAAGAGTGCAGGGAATAGAAGGAAGAAGTATTCTTCGAAGTAATACAAAGCTAGAAATAACAGGGCTATTTTCTTTTACCTCAGGATACCACTCTCACCACAATAAACTTCTTTCACATTTGGACTGCAATCAGAAACAAACTGTTAATGAATTGAATTTCAATGGAGTGGTAGCTGGTCCTTAAAGTTATTGTCGACAGGTGTGATAAGTCCCAACAAAGATTGTTATGAGGGGCAGTTACTGACATTTTAACAACCTGAGCAGATATTATTATGATTAGGGTCATCAACTGTATCCCATGCACAATCTCATTGGATAAATCATTCCATGAAGCCCAAGGCCATCAAAAAGTTATCAGCAAATTACTCTACTCATATGATTTAGATGTTTGTCTAGTTTGAGTTTAGTGACTGGAGCATTACTGTGACATTGTAGGAAGGCAACACCGATGCATATTTCAACCCTTTACTCCCTAACATCAGTATGCATATTCTCCATACTGTTCGCTATACATTTCCTAAGTTGCTGATAAGGAGAACTTGTTTAACAATAAAGAGCTTCTTTGGTTGGTGATCATTTCCTTTATTCTCATGACCTAAATGTGTGACTCAGGGGTGATATTGTGGGGAGAAATAAGATGTGAGTCACTCTTAGGGGTTAAAGGGTTAAAGTTATAAGAGCAATAAAAAAAACCTGATTGAATACATACATTAGAGCTAACTACTGAAACATCTTGACGTTTCAGGTTTAATTTTTTTAAGAGATATATGATTCATATAAGTTAACAGACAGTTTCAGACAATGCCCTTGGCTGAAACTTCGTCCTTAGAATTTTTAAGTCACTCTTTTCAACTGTTGATATTTTGAGCGATATTGCAGTTGGACATCATTCTCTGATGCATAAGCTGCTGAAAAACATCTTTTTTAATAGACTTTAGGTTACTAGAAAGTGTGTCTGCTGGCGGTGAGAAAAGTATCAAATACTTAAATTACCTGGAAGGTAACATGGTGACAATTGTGGTTGCCTTGGAAGCCACTTCACTGGGCGTGGTGGCTGTAGCAGCTCCCAGTTGTTTCAGATCTACAACAGCCTCTGAGAATATGTCATGGACTAAAATCTCATGTCCTGCATTCAACAAATTCTTTGCCATGGGACCTCCCATGTTTCCCAAGCCTATAAACCCAATGGGCTCTCCCTGAGAGAAATAGGAGAAAAAGTGTCACAGGAATTAACTTATTTCAGTGAATTAAATAATAGTCCAGAAAAAAAGCAAACCCGCAACACAACTTTACTCTTGTTCGTCCGTTACGCGCCACCTCCCCCTAAAACACCCCTATGGAAACAGTCAAATGCCTGACTGTCCATGTCTTACAGCAGGTTAGATAAAGACGACTGTATTAGCCATCCAGCTTTAACTTTTGAGATTTAAGCCTATGTGCTCGCTCGTAATTACCGAAAAAGTTTCATCCGTGACTATTATTTCATTTATTGACCATTCAACCAACATAAGTTATATCTAATGTTATTAATAAAATCAAGAATCGTCGCGAGCCAAAAGAGCCGATCAATTTTAAAATAAAGCCTTAAAAAGTGGAAAAAATAAAACAATAATAGTAAATCACAAAAATTAACAGTTTAATTTTACTGGTTTCCACTGTGTGTTCCACGTGGAATTAATACAAACAATTCTGGATCGAACGTGAAGCTTACCTGAGTGGAACTGCCACCTGAAAATTAGAAAAGGAACGGACTCGGTAAGATATTCAGGAATCATGGATCAAAACATAAACAGTCCTTAATCAATTCTGGATTACGACCTTACTTGAAAACAAGCGGCAGATCAGAGCTCTATTAGCTAGCGATCGGATAACGATATTTCCCTTACAAACTGTTGCCATTTTGTCTTTTCTCTCCAGTCCCGCGAAATTTTGGCTTGTGCAATATTGCGCGCGCTTACTATATAATTACAACCGCTGCTCAACAAGAGGCGAAAATATGGCTGTCTTCACGAGAGTTGCCGATTTTCTTCAAAAATCAATCGCCTTTACTTGTGCAGTGGGATGTATTTACATCTTAGCTATATCTGGAAGGAACTATTTAATAATACGTAAGAGGAGACTCGCGAATGCGGCCGCAATTGAAGCCGAAAAAACAACTGATGTACCTTCATCGTCGTAGACGGAATGCTTCTACATTCAATTTTATAGGTATGCAATAGAGCAACAATCCTCTCTTCTACTTAAGTGTTTGAGGAAATGTATATGATTTATCCGCAACTTATTTCAATCGATTCATCAGAGTTTCCTTCGAGATGAAATGTTGTCTAGTCTTATATTACCAACCTTCATAACTACATGTTGCAATTGCATAATCAATCATAATTTGAGCATTTGTGCTCTTTTCGACACGGCACTGTATTCGACATTATATGTTAAGCTGAATTGTAAACGCATTTTGATTGGTTCTAACTTATGTTCTATTGGAGGAAATACGCATAGATGAAATCACTGTTCGCAACATTTTGATTTTTTTATCACATATAAAAAAAATGGATTCTATGTTGTTGTGTACTTGTTCACTTCTTTGTTCTTACCACATTTTTACATCGTCCGTGATCTAAAACTGATTATAACCTAGCTAGTAAATTTGTCGAATCAAATTCAATTGTGCGAGCGTGCTTCATATTCCTATTGTGCACGCTCATGACGTCAGCAAACATATCCATCGAGAAAAAAATTTTCCATCGGGTTGAAAATGTTATAAAACAATTGGTTCATACGTCAGCTGTGCGTTCATCAAGATATGAAGCACTTGGGAAGTTTAGAGAGCACTCAAAAAGGTAGAGTTGCTCTCAGCTACACCTCGAGCAACTCTTACACATCTTTCATGCTTTCCAAACTTCCCGCGTGCTTCATATCTCGATGAATGCATGCTGACATATGAACCAATTGTTCATTATATAATAAGCTCAGTTATGCAGGCATTCTGATTGGTTCTCACTCATGATCTATTGGAGGACTGACATATAGATGATGTCATCATTAAAACTTTTTTTAATTCTTTATTATATAAAACAAATAGATTCCAAGTTGCTGTGTGTCTGTTTAGTAATAGATCACAGAGGATGTCAACATGTGGTAAGAACATCAGTGACACACTTGGCTGTGCCACTTTTATGTTCCTTCCATATTTTGACATCATCTGTGATCAATTACTGAACAGACACATGGCAACTTGGAATCTATTTGTTAAACAGAAGAACAGCAACATGGAATCTATTTATTTATTTTACAATATCCTAACCTGGGTGGGAAAAACATCCCATGCAAGGTAATGCAGCACAATTTTTTTGATGAAGTGAAAAGTTTTTATTGTTGCAGAAATTTTGTAATATAGCACAAATTTTATGATGTAATACAAATTTTTTTACAATTTACTTTGTTCTAGGGATCAAGCCTAACAATTTGTAGAAAAAAACTTGTTGGTGGTGAGGAATGGAGCTGGTGGAGCTGTGGATGAAAGTAAAATTCTCAGACAAAGGTTACTTTTCTGACACAGAAAGAAAATATTGTTCTTTTGATGCCTACTCTGCCAAGGAACATTCTAAATATTTGTGCATTCTTGGTGAACTTGAAATTGCCATCAAAAGTGATGTACATTTTGCTCTATTGATATTCAGGATTTGGTAATTCACCCGCAGAATGATCTATTGTTCACAATCTGTTTTCACCTTGTTGAGGGTTGCACTGAAAAGAACTGTTTTTCAGTGAACCAAGGTGACACCACAAAACTGTGTGAAAAGTGTCACCCTTGTTTTATTTCACTGTGAACAATAGTGTGAGTACATATGTTACTAAAAAGAGCATTTCATTGGTTTTTGTTTAAAAATTTCAGGAAACATGTTCATAGATGTACCAAGAATTACCTTTTTTTTCACATGTGTTACTTAGCCAATCAGAAGTTGAGAATTTTGTAATGTATATAGTTGAACTGGTAATAAAGGACATTACATGAACTTTAACTTACAAATTATCTTTATTCAACTTAATGTTTCTCTTTACTATTCATGCAAATTGACATTGTTGTTAAGCTTAATGTCAACAGGATTGTTCCTTTAAGAGACTCTTCCTTTAAGAGACTTCCTTAAAAGAGACTCTTACTGACAATCAGCAAAAATGACATAGAGCCTTATAATTTACAAAAGAAAAGTTTTGGACATCCAAGATTTGCAGATTAGTCGAGATGATGGGGCCTTCGGTTCTCCGCTATCATCTAAAACTTCTGCATCACTGATGATCGTTTCATTAGTTGCATGAAGGAAAAATGTAACTCAAAGATGTGTTATTTAACAAATGCAGTACTTTTTTCCTCCAAGAAAATTTCCCTAATATTAGGGTTGTAAAAGACGATTTCTTGGAGAGGTTTGATCTCCGAAAAATATTAATATCGACTTGAAAGGATGCTCGTGCAGAAGTACTTCACTCACAGACGTTTTTTTGTAACAAGTCCACAGAGTTAGCACAATGTTGAATCTTAATGCAACTATAATCGTACCACCCACTCATAGATTAAAACAAACTTAGAAATTAAAACGTATAAGCGATGTTTTTGATAAGATATTTCTTAAAACTTACGTTTTCCCTTCACTTTGTGTTCTTGGCCGTAAGTATGTTTTGGGCGCGACTCAGAGTCAGTTTGGCCCAAGCCGCCTAGCGATGACTCTGAGAAGGGCGCAAAACATATATACCCAAGAACATCAACTATGTTTCTATTATTATCACTTTGGTGCGCATCGAGAAGATGAAAACTGAAAAATGGACAACAGAACAGTCCGAACAATCACGCTAAAATCCGGCCGATTTCTCCTTTTAGCTTGCAAAATGAGCCACAATGCCTGACAACGTAATGACAGTAATTATTTTAAAGCACTAAAGAGCTAGGTACATGATTTTTTAACAACATACCTTCTGTTCCTGTTTGGGCTCCTGGATGAAGAGTAATAAAAAGAAAAAGAAACGGTGTTTGAAAAAAACTTTAAAAGTACAAATCAAGGTTTGCTACAGGGAATATCTTAAACCTGTTAAATCGATGAAGGTCCTTAGCAGTAGAAATGCAATAAGCCAGATCTTTGACGCTATGTCTCTGGAGAGGAGACGAACTGTGAATCTAACGAAAAAATTGAGTGCAAACCCTTTATTTATTTGGTTTCCCTACCTGAAAACTGAAAACAGATACCGGCTATTGCAATAGTATTGTTTGAGTATTTAGTAGATCATATCAACAAAAAAAAAGTGTAACTGGCAATACTAGCAAAACCCGTGGTTTGATCCGGGGATTACCCAAGAGAGCCGAGAGGAGGGTAAGGTCGTTTGAAGAGTATCAGAAGAATACAGTCAAACTGGCCTCAAGCGGCACCATATTAAGCGGTCACCCTGTTTAAAGCGGTCAATCACCAAAGTCCCAAATTCGTTTTCCCTCGTTCACTGTAATTTTCACCTCGATTATGCGGTCACCTCTATTAAGTAGTCGCTCCGTGGATGACCAGGTTGTATAGATTCGACTGTAATAAAGAGACTGCATTCTCTTCCCCCGGCTAAGGAAAATGCATAAATCAGGAAATGGCTACAAATGGGGATACGACGGGGATTTATCATTTTTCAAAACCCTCACCTAGGCTTACAATAAGTTGCAAAAGTCTTTGCACGCCTTGTTACTTTTTGAAATTTGTTTTCTATAACTTGCATTTTTCTTCTCCTCTCCCCCATTTCAATGTTGCCTAGTGCCAACAAAATGCGCTTTAATTTCAGGCAACTTTGTTTGAGGGATAGGGGGAATTTGAAAAAACTTTTGGAGATGAATTACAAGATTTCTGTTTATTATGTCAGGTGGAGTATTATCGACCATCTAGAGTGAGGAGGGGTGCCAACTAACTTTGCCACTAATTGAGTGATATCGGTTGAAGGATAGTCCCTAATCACCTCCTGAATAAGAAAAGAAAGAATCACACGGCAGCCCTTGAAAAATATAGTTTCACTAAGCAAATGTGGGGAATTAGTAAGGATAGCCCACACTGTCTCGTCTTCACTAGATTTTTATTCTTCTCCTCTTCTATTCTCGCTAGGTTTCACAACTGTCACAACTCCTCGACTCGACTGATATGAAAGATTACTTCGACTGAAAGCTAAATAAATCACAGACAATTGTTCCTTATCTTTGCGGGACACCTTAGTTCAAAAGAACGCTGATTGGCTAGATACGAATCTTCCAGACATAAGAATAACAAAATTTCCAGACAAACATTTCACAATCGCTATTTGATATCTATGCTATTATTCTGTTTCCGACACAAAGGTTTTGATTGAACAGTTGGCTTGGCAACCGCGGAATACATCTCTGGAGTATATTGAACATACCGAGGCCAGTTAGACTCAAGGAATTTATCTTGCCCATAATTCTATTTCTATGATGACGTCAGTTGGACTTGAGCAAAATTACAGTTTAAAGTAAGGTTCGGCAATGCAATCTTCAAGGGTAAAATAAAGTTTGGTGTCTTCTTAGAAATTCTTTGAACACAGATGCGTAGAGATTGCTATCACCACATTTCACCTTTGTGTGCTGAAAGTAAATATCAGTGCTCCACAATGAAATATTTTGTGCGCTGAAATTAAATAAAATAATATGTGTACTGAAATCAAATATCAGTGTACTGAAATTTAATATCAGCACACAGAAATTAAGTAGTTGCGAATTGAAATATCAACTTTTGGACCAATAGGCTAACTAACTTCTCACGCAACTTAGTGAAAAACCGTCCATGGTTTCTCAGATCTCTTTCCTTACTACCATTATAGAAAAGTGCAAATAATAGGAATGCTACAAACCTTAACTTCTTATTAAAAACGCAACTTGAACAAACAACAAAAACTGATTCATCAAGGACACGTTCAGTGCTCCATGGTCAGTTAAAGACGCCGGGAATGCCTTCAAAACCCTGCTGGATGAAAAATTGGATCGAAGTGCACACGTTACGCGAAGGCTCTTCTTAATCCTTCGCTCTGAAGACTGAGCATTAACGCTCAGAAAGTCAGCTTTGGAAACTCTTTACGGTGGCCGATTTATATCATCAACTCAGTTGATAAATCAAAATCATCCTCAATTCCATTTTAGTTATTGACGAAAATATTCGAGAGCCAATAAAAAGCAGAGATTTTTGACGAGGTTTAGTGAGAATTTCAAAGACCCTGCCGCTTAGCCGTACCACAAGCGTTAAAAACGCGATGAAAAGCGGAAGGAAGAAAGAGAAAAGAAAGAACGGACGGAAAGATAAGATAAAAAAGCTACTTAAAAGAAGCAAAAGTCAATGACTTATAGGTTAGAGGTACGAGCTCTCTCAAACTGCAAATATTTGTTCTAAAGAAAGCAAAAGAACTCGCCTAACCACAAACTATAATTTCTGCTTCATTTTCATGTAACATAGTAATGTGATGGGGTCTCTAAAATGCTTGAAGCGTCTGAACAGTGGAGAGACTTCGGGAAAACATACACAAAGATGACGACTAGTAACTAAGTAATAAATAGAATAAAACAATTAAAGAACAGAAGTTTAAAATTCCTTCACTTATTTAAATTATACTTCAAAGGGAGCTAAAATTGTCCATCTAAATCTCTCCAATCCTCTCTCAGATAGCCCCGACAAAAATTTGAAATTCGTACGTGCCAATAACTAGAAAGATTCTTTCCTTAATGGGCCGTAAGGCAGCAAATCATTCATTTTGTGGGGCAACCTTTGCTGTCTGTTTTCCTAAGTCTGCATTTACACCGAACGAATTTTCTCCTTTTTTTTTTAAACAAATAATGCAATATTCACTCTTCAAACCCGTAAGTGACGAACGTAATCGAAGGTTACCCTTACAAGTGGTTTCACTATCTGCCCATGCGCAGATCCCTCTATGAAAAAAATTGAAAAATGGCCTAAGTAAGTTTCAACATATCCGTGCCACCGCGATTTTGACGGGCTAAAGTTTAGACGGCCTTTGGCAACGCACCTGTTAAATTTCTCACCTAACAATTTGTCTTGAAGTTCAAATTTCTGTGCAGGTGGGCCAAAAGAAATACTTTTACGCAATAGTTTTTAAACCGTAGAAAATTAATCCTATACCGTGTGAATGTAGCCTTAGCAACATCAGCATAGCTTATTTGGATTTTTTCGAAGTACTTGTCAAATAATGCACGGTTCCAATTCTTTCACTTTAAGGATTGCCTATTACACAATTTCATATTCGACAATTTCAGTAAAGGTAGAAAATTTATGACATCGTGTTCGAAATACTTTCGCGCCCAACATTATCGCAATTAATTATGACGTCATGAACGATAATGATCACTTGAGATTCTTCAGTTCAACTTCGCTCGCGTTTTTGAACAGCTTCGAGATGATTTCGAGAAGACAAAGCATTGTGCTTATCATGATTATTTTGTGCTCTTATACTCAAGCCAAGCTTGAATGTCCGTCGAAATGTCACTGTGCAGATGACTTCTCCGTCGTGATTTGCCGAGGATTGGAAAAATTCCCCGTGTTTGGCTTTGCATCAGTCGTCAAAACTCTGTAAGTTATACCATCAACTTTCCCAGACGCGACTACTTGAAACTGCAATTGGTATTCAAATGAATAAAAGTGTTCTCTGGCAAGTTGTATTTAAGGACAGTTTAGTGATGGAAACCGGAAAGTAAAATAGTAACTGTATCTTTCTTTGAAAGGAAAGTAGAAAAACTTTGAAACAAAGCAATCTTGACACTGTTCGAGCTAAATTTCAAAATCGCTTAAATTATAAGAGAAACTCTTGATAGAAAAAGGGGTAGGACGAGTGTATTGCGAGAAAAAAGTCACTTGTTATAGTCAGTTACTTTCTTTATCTGTCTGTCTTTTTGTGTCTGCAGGGATTTGACGCATGGAAATATCAAACACATTAACTCTAGAGATGTGAGGGCATACTCACGCCTGGAAAAACTGTAAGTGGAAATAAACCTCAAAGATTTTTTATTGTAGAAACAACTCGAAAGCGCCGAGTTTTTATTACTGTTTGATAAGAGATCAACAGCAACAGAAAAAGAATGCATTAATGCAGAATATGATTGCATGGTGTCTTCAGTTCTGGCCGATTGCCTTATGACAAATCATCCCCTGAAAGACAAATTCAAAAAAGGTCTCAATCTCGTTTCCTTTCTCTATCCCAAGGTTTATCAATCACAATCCTCTGGACTGCGACTACGTGAATATCTACACGCTGAAACACTTGAAAGAAACCGCCGGATTGAAAACATTTGACGGCCACGAAGTTGATTGTCCACCAGAACCCTCAGTAATGAATGATAGACTCTTTGGTAAATTAAACCCATAGCTTTTTGCTATTCATGTTATGAAAAACTTTTCAATTCAAATGCAATTTTTACATCAAACATGCGCCCCTTTATGAATTACAAAATCTTACTTATATTTACCTCTGAAATCACGAACTTTTTTACAGACAACAATCATCATGGACATTATAATCATCACATACTGTCAGGAGGATCACCTCGGTTTGTTTTTAATCATGCAAGCTTTTCTCAGTTGGCGATGGCTGTTGGGACTGTAATAGTTGTTCTGAGCGTGCTCACTGTGGCTGTTGTGTGTTGTGTCTTGGTGTGCTATCGGCGCAAACTGTCTCGGTGAGTGTCCATATTCTTCAGCGTCTCACAATACACAAGACGAAGCTGGTACTTTGTAAGTCCTTTGTAGTTAGCTGACTAGTTCTAAACAATGTTAAGCGTCCTCATTCACTCTTGTCTTTGTCGTCTCTCTTTTCCAGAGGATTTCAGCGCCATAACTTGGCTACTGAAGATCCCCTCAGCAAAATAGAGAAAGGAACTGGACATAAATCTGGCAAGGTTGGAAAGGGAGGAAAGAAATGTTCAAAGAAACAGCGGAAAGGCCCCCAAGGACATCCTAAACGTGGTAAAGTCAACACGGATGGTTCGGGTGAAGTAGAGGAGGTGGATTATCTAAAGAAGAAGATGAGGAAACAGCGAAGAGGTTCCCAGGGATATCCTGAAAACGTGAAATCTGATGACTCGCTTTTTGCAAAGGAGGAAGATTTTCTGACGAAGAACTTAAAGATACAGAGGAGCGTGTCCCGAGGGTATGCTATGGGGGCTAGATCCAGTGACGACGATTAAAGTGATTGCTTTTCTGGAGGTCAATTTGATGGACGAGTTTCATACTTTTGAGTGTAAACACTGTGAAATTTTACAGTCTAAACGTTTCACTACCGATTCTTTATTTCCAATATATATTTACAAAACCAAGAAGTACCTATGTTCACAAGTTAATCTCCTATGTTTCCTCTCGCTTTACAATTTGTGTTTCTTCGAGGTCTCACAATTTCGTGAGAGACTTTTTTGTATTTTGATTGTGACTAAAAACAAAATCCCATGATGGAAAATAAAAAAATAAATTTTGATGTTTAAGATTAAGTTAAATTGTGATTTTACCCTTCAAAAGAAGTTCTTATTCTTAAGCTGCGCACAGTCTAAAACCCTGGTTCATCTTCACTTACCAATCATCACCTTACATGTATACAGAGGAAGCCAACGAAGTAAACATCAATAAAGGACTGAAGAAAACGCTTACGCAGAATATAACTGTCTTACTTAAGGTGTCCTCAATCCTGACGATCTCCTTATGACAGATCCCTCCTGAAAGACAAATTCGAAAAAGTCTCAATGTTGTTTAGTTTATCCACAGGTCCTCGGGACCGTGATCACCAGCTATCCACACGCTGAAACACGTGAGGGACACTGTAAAAAAAGTCCATTTACGAAAAAAGAGGCTAAAGTCAAAGCTCCGTAGAAAATATGTATTAAACTTGTTAAATGAACCACCACATTTGGCGAGGTTGAGCAGCCGAGGAGTCGAAATCGGGGCAACTGAGAATAATTCCAGTGGAAGACAGGGTGGAGGACTTGAACCCGGGACCACCAGATTACAAGTCCAGCACCCTAACAACTCGGACACGCCGCCTCCTAGATGAAACTCTCTACTGTCTCTCAAGACCCTACCAGCACGGAGTGTTCAGTTAATATTCTCTTGTTCGGATCTTACTCAAAAATATCTTTACAGTTTCCTGGGACAGTTATAGTTGTTAAAAACTCAATAAACTAACTGCAGACACATATAACACCTCACGTGAATAGAGTTGATAGTTCGAGCTTCTTTCTCATTAGGGACCATAAGCAGTCACGATGGCAACGCCGAGGAAGACGTCGATTAAAAAACGAATTCACATTTTGGTATGATTTTCGCAAATGGCTGCATGTGTCTACCATCTCTTACGGCGCCACATTTCAATTCAGCATAGCGTATGTCAGCAGCGTTGAGTTTCAAATGAAAATTAAAGTAATTTGCCGTCGCGCTCTCCGTTCACAGACGACGCAAATTTTGGTGATTTCACGTTGTTATTATGCAGAGAATGGCTAAGAAATATACAAAGTTTTAAACGCACGTGCTTAGCCATTATTCTGCCAATCAGATATTTTGTTGCCTCGTCCTTGTTGCCTCGTCCCTATTAGCTCTGTGCTCCTTAAGTTGTCTTTTCCCCCGATTATCCTCATTGCTATTTTTTTGTAGCCTTTCTAAAAGATATGAGTTTTCCCTGTGCAGTCACCTCATACGGTTTAATCGTAGTTTAAAGTAGGTTTTTTGAAAATAAATCTTCTATAAAATGGCACGGCTGAGGAAATATGAAATCCTTTTGAAAAGTTTTAGTTTGGGAGATATACTGGTAGAAACGTATAACACATGGTCGTTCAATGGTAGCGATTTTTCTGCTGTATTTTTTTTTTTTCGAAAGGCGACTTGGCTCCTACACGAGCTGACCTACGGTGGCCTCGCTCAAATGGGACCTTCTTCTCTTGGGGAACGGCGCACGGGTTCATTTTCCGAGCAACGGCTAGTAATCGAGTCTTCAAGGAAGTTTTAGAAGAAGATTTTACACCGAGGCCATCATGTAATGTTTTGTCATCCAACACTATCTGCAATTCAAGAAAACTATAAACTTGTCACAGCACACGAAGAATATGTATTCTATGGTCAAAAGGGCAGTTTTGAGGCATGAATTTACCAGTTCCCTTTCCGGAAGCATCGGAATCGCATTAAAAAGCCGCAAATGATCTCAGCGTACTTGTAATTGGGCATTTTATAACGCCAACCCAGTCAACCTTTTCGCGCGGAGGGGAAAGCCGTTTGTTAGTTCATGATTTGTCAATCAAAGTAATTTTCAATGCACGACTTAATCAATCTCGACAATTCATGATCAAACCACACACGAAGATATGTATTTCACGAAAGGTTTAAATGTCCAAAACACTTTTGCGCGCGCGACATCATCGCAATTAATTGTGACGCCACAAAATGCTAATGATCTCTTGAGATTCTTCAAGTTCAACTTCGTTCGCGTTTTTGAACAGCTTCGAGATGATTTCGAGGAGACAAAGTATTGTGCTTATCATGATTGTTTTGTTCTCTTATACTCAAGCCGAGCTTGAATGTCCGTCGCAATGTCACTGTACAGTTGACTTCTCCGTCGTGATTTGCCGAGGAATGGAAATATTCCCCGTGTTCAGCTTTGCATCAAAAGTCAAAATTCTGTAAGTTACACTATCAACATTCCTGGACACGACTTTTTCAAACTTTAGTTGGTATTTAGATGATCTAAAAGTGTTCACTCGTAAGTAGTGTTTTTAAGGACGGTTTAATGACGGAAACAGGAAATTAAAATAGTAACTGAATTATTCTTGCAAAGAACAGAAATCGCGTACGCTTGATGAAATTTGAGTCAACCTTTCAAAATCGTTTTTAAAATGGGAAGGGGAAGAACTGATGATACAAGGTGGGTCCCAACAAAACAAAAACCAACATTTCAAAATTACAACTCGACCTTGAAACTTTGGACCAAGAAGAGCCGCCTAGTTGAGTGTCCATTGCTAAATTCCCATTTATTTTCCCATTTAGTTACAATCACTCTTTTACTTTATTTGTTGTCTGTTTTATTGTTTCTGCAGGGATTTGACTCATGGAAAAATCAAACACATCCACATTAAAGACGTGAAGGCCTACTCACACTTGAAAAAATTGTAAGTGGAGACAAACCTTAAAGATTTCTTAGCGTAGAGACAACTCGAAAGCGCCGAGGTTTTAACATGACTGTCTAATTTAAGGAGTCTTTAATTCTGGCCGATCGTCTTATGGCGAATTATCTTCTGAGAGAAAAATCACATTAAAAGGCTCAATCTTGTTTTTGTTTTTATTTCTCCTTTTTCTTATTTTTTTATCCCGAGGTTTATCAATCACAATCCTCTGGACTGCAACCACGTGACTATCCACATGCTAAAAGACTTGAGAGAAACCGCTGGATTGGAATCATTTGACGGCCACGAAATTGAATGTCCACGAGAACCCTCAGTAATAAATAATAGACCCTTTGGTAAGTTAAACCCATACCTTTTCGCTATATATGCGCCTTAATTATGAAAAATTTTTTAATAACAATGTAATTTTTACATCAAACACGCGCCCCTTATGAATAACAAAATCTTACCCATGAAATCACGATGCAGAGCTTTTTTTACAGACAACAATTATCATGGGCATCGTCATAATCTCAGACCGTCAGGAGGCGCACCTCTAATTTACTTTGTTCATGGAAGTTTTGCTCAATTGGTTGGTGGGATCGTAATGATGTTTCTGGGCATGCTCACTGTGGCTGTTGTTTGCTGTGTCTTGGTGCGCTACCGGCGCAAATTGTCTCGGTGAGTGTCCACATTCTTTAGTGTCTTACAATGTACAAGACGAAGCTGATACTTTGTAAGTTCCTCGTACTCAGCTGCCTAGTTCTAAATAATGTTAAGCGCCCCCATTCACTCTTGTCTCCATGCTTCCAGAAAATATGAGCACCAAAACTTGGCTGATGTAGATCCCCTCAGCAAAATGGAGAGAGGAACTGGATATAAATCTAACACGACTGGAAAGAGGGGAAAGAAACAGCAAAGAGGCCCCCAAGGATATCCTGAAAACGTGAAATCTGATGACCCGCTTTTGAAGGGAGATGATGGTTTGAACAGGGCTGTAGAGAAAAAGGGAAGCAATGAGAAAGGAACTGGAGACGAGTCAGACACTGCTGAACACATGTTAGAAGCAGGCCTGAGGAAACAGCGAAGAAGTTCCCAAGGATATCCTAAAAATGTGAAGTCTGATGACTCACTTTTGGCAGAGGAGGAAGATTATCTGAAGAAGAACATGAAGAAGCAGAGGAGCGCGTCCCGAGGGTATGCTCTGGGGAATCAATCCAGTGACGAGGATAGTGCTATGCTGGAGATCGACATAAATTATAATTTGCTTTACTGGAGAACAATGTGATGGATGAGTTATATATTTTTGATGGAAACACTGTGAAATGTTATTCTCCACCGATTCTTTTTTTCTCTTTACACTTACAAAGCCAAGAAGTACTTATTTTCTCAATGATTTTAAAGTTAAATCCCTAAAGTTTTCCTCCGTATTACAGTTTGAGTTTCATTGAGGTCTTATACTTTCAAGAGAGACATTTTCACATTTTGTTTTAAATTGAAAAATTATAATTCTCTAAAGAAAAAACCATGAAATTTACGAATTAAAGAATTTTCATCACTGATAATTTAATTCCCTACATATGGCCTGTTCAGGATATCATCAGGGAGGAGGTTCCCAGGAAAATCCTGAAAATGGGTCATCTGGTCACTCCCTTTTGACGAAAGATGATAGTTTCAACAGGAAGGTAGAGAAACAGAGCATGGAGAAAGGACTGGAAATGAATCACACGACTGAGTAAGAGTGAGAGGATGGTTTAAAAATAACAGCGAAAAGGTTACCAGGGATATGTTAAACAAGTGAAATTTTATGAAGCACTTGCGACGAAGACGATTGAGGAAGGAAATGAAGAAACAGAGAAGCATGTGTCAGAGACATTCTTTTGGGGGTTGTATCCTCGTGTACCGGTACACAAAAGAAGGAAACATTAACGAACTGCGTCATAACTCCATGTATGGTTATGAAAACAATAGGAATTCCCTCGTGTACCGGTACACCTGGACAGCCCCCTTTTTGGGGCTGAGACGAGTGACGTGAATGCTCTATGGTGGAGATCGACTCGGATCATCAAAATCTCTTTTTTAACACCCTTTCTTAATTTCCTCGACTTATTAACAAAACCTTGTTTGTAATGCCTATATTTAATAACTATTCATTGAAGAGGAGGTGACTAATGGTGGATGTTTACTGAACCGAGAAGCGGCGAGGTAAATTCCACTGCCAGCCACCGACATGTACTTAATACAGTTTCGACTGTAAACTTCAACCACGACTCCTTTCTTCCAAGCGAAATACTAAATGGAAAGGTGTACGCAATACAAAGCCTTACTCCAACTCTTCTACTAGCGCCAGTTTTTTTGGACGAAGAAACCTTTTCCTTAAGTAGGTGTTTTTGAGAGGTGGACAAAGGCTGATCGAGCTGATGTCTGGGTAAAACACATGCACTGGATACATGATTTAAGGGTCTCGTTGCGCCGTGGTTAACCGCCAGTCTTCAAATGGCTTCAAATTTAGTCGTACACCGTAAAAAAGGGAAATTTTCCAGTCAACCATCGAAAGGGTTATTCAGTATTAACCGACAACTGGTCTCAAGATGTTTCAGATTAACCTCGTACCTAGTGAGAAATGTAGGATCTCTTTCACCGCTTGGCCGTGGAAGGTCTGGGTAAGAGACCTACCCATTTTAAGCAAATGAAGATCATCGCAGCATATACTCAACTTAAGCAGTTGAGAAATAAGGCCTGAAAAAAATTCAGGCCTGAACGGGAATCGAACCCATGACCTCTGCGATACCGGTATCGCAGAGGTCATGGGTTCGATTCCCGTTCAGGCCTGAATTTTTTTCAGGCCTTATTTCTCAACTGCTTAAGTTGAGTATATACTGCGATGATCTTCATTTGCTTAAAATGTATTTTCCGCAGTACAAATATATGACTTTCATGTATTCTTATCACAGACCTACCCGTTGTTAGACTACTTAACAAACAGATTCCAAGTTGCCGTGCGTCTGCTCAGTAATAGATCACAGATGACGTCAAAATGTGGTAAGAACAAAAGAGTGGCACAAGAGGCGCATTATATAAAATGAGGTAGATAACTGGTGAGAGGTTGATATAAGTAGTAAGAGGTAGCCACCACAAAAACAAAATTTCCACAATTTTTTTTTTATTTACAGACACAACTCATTCAGTCATTCAATCATCTAGAATCTATGACACAAATGATGCCCTTTTCCAAGTTTGTGGTCTGAAATCAAATCTTTCATGCTGGAAAATGTGAAAACTCTGATTAAGGAAACAATCTAATTAGGTCCCTATCACTGAATTGGAATAGCAATTTGCGAATGTTTTAAGAAAGTTTGGTATAAAAACAAGCTAGTATTCCTACCACTGGATTTACAAAATGTTTTGCACTGGAACAGCAAATCAGCTAAGTAGAATGTACAGAACAGTTTGTCACACCCCAACATCAGTATTCATATTCTCCATACTGTTCTGTATACATTTCCTAAGGTGCTGACAAGGAGAATTTGTCCAAAAAACTAGAGCTTCTTTCATTCGTGATCATTTCCTTTACTCTAGTGACCTAAATGTGTGCCTCAGGGGGGATATATTTAGCGAGATATTAGATGCAAGTCACTCTTACAGGCTAAAAGATTAAGCTACAAAGAAATGAAAATTTACTTGCTTGGTAGATGCAGAAAGAAGATATAGGGAAAGGTGCCTTGAATATAAGTAACTCAACCACACCTTGACAATGACCTCAAAAAGCAACACCAGGGAGGCTACTCTTGATAACACTGTCAAGAAGTAAAATACTATATACAGCAAGGGCCTCTTCATATGAGTCCAGTGCCCAGATGGCCAGCAGGTAACTCCCCCCCCCCCCCCCGGAAAAAAAGAGAATAAAGAAGTATAAATGTGCAGCATGTTTTACATGTGAGCAATGGAGACTTCACTGAAGGAACCTTGCATCTCCAGAAACAGGCAAAACAATAGAGAGGATATCACACTTTATTGCTGTGGCAAGGTGTGGGACACTGAACCAGCCTAAGCCAGGCTCATATGAAGAGGCCCCAAGACTATGGGAAAGAAAAAATTTATGGTGCATTTGGTGTAGCTGTTACTCCCGTCCACAAGAGCACACCAGGTGACCGTGGACATCAGCAAGAGCTGGTTTCCTTACTGGGCTCTGTATGGAGGGAATCATCCCACACTTTTGCTAATGCTTTTCCCTACATGTGCAATGCCCTCTTCATTTGGGTTCTGTCTGCATACGTGCCAATTAGCCAGCTACCAGAAACAAGCAACCTTGGCATTGGGACTGTGGAGGAAGCTCTTCATCCCTTCCTCATTTGAAAACCTTTTTTAATTATTTTTGAGCAGCTTTGTGATTTACTTTTGTTATCCAGGCTGGTTGCTTTCTTCTTCATTATGCTTTCTGACCTAAATGGAAGGAACAGACAGTTGAAAGCTCCTTAAAAAAATATACAACACAAGTAGTACAACCTTACAATGGCCTTGAGTCTGTGGCTCAGTGTTAGAGCAATGCAGTGTGGAATCTAGAGATGTGGGGTGTTATTATGATTCCACAATTATGCCATTTTATCATATTAGGGCACTGGAATACACAAAATATGCCACAGTATAACACTGTAGAACAGGGAAAAAATACAGAACAGATTCTAGTCCATTGTAGGCAACCCCCTGGCAGTTCACATTATTTCCCAAGCAGTCTACTAGTACCCTTTTATACTCCTGAGTGGACAGAGGCACTGTGGGATTAAGTGTCTTGCCCAAGAATGCATCACATGGACCTGGATGGGACTTGAACCCAGACCTTTACTAGGCAAGATGTTACATCAACTCAACCCTCAAAATTCAAACCAATTCAAACAGAATCAATATGATTAGATGCAAACAGGCCAAATAACCATGTTTAGTGTAAGAAAGCTAAAAAACAACGTAACAACAGCAAACAAGCGCAAAAAAAGGTTTTTGGTGCAATAAAGCTGAAAAGAGTGTAGTTTAGCAGCAAAAAAAAAAAAAATGTTGTTTTGAGTGAGATACAGCTAGAATCAACATGATTAGCTGCAAACAGGCAAAACCTTTTTCCACTGCGAAAAAGCTGAAAAAAGCGCAATTAAGCAACAAAACAGCAAAAAGGTTTCTTTGAGTGAGATGTAAGTGGTCTCAATTCTCATTGTGAATACTTACAATCTTGATAATGTGTTCGCGAGATTTTTCATTTCCGTGACAATCACTCTCCTGGTAAGGTGGATCAATTGTTACTTCATTCATGACCACAATACTTTTCCCATTCCACTTGACTTCATTAATTCTATGGAATGAATGTATCCATTCTTAGTATAGCAAAAAAAATTTTTTATTTTTTTTTTATTTTTTACAACATGATACTTATATTAACTACATTAGGGTTCCTTTCATGGGATTCTCTACGTATATTGTGTCACACTACTTACTTACAGTACTCTTAAGATACAATTAATATTTATTAATATTTATGCTACTTACATTGTTCTACTTACACTACGTACAATGTGATAATGCACACATATTCAGAAGCACATCACTTAAGAAAGAAACTTATTCTCTTCTCTTTTTCCAAAAAACAATAAAAAGAAGTATAGCCAACATTGTGGATATCAGAAATTACAACCTTCCTACTGTTTTTTGCGCAACTCAATTGGCTACTTTACACCACAGGGTACAAAATCACCTAACAGTTATCATGCAATCATCCCTGTTTACAATAATATTTTTCCTGAGATTATTGCCATCAATAAGAAGAAAAAAAGAGAAGAAAAAGCCATCTGAAGAGTTTCACTTTTTTGTGTTTAGTACTTTACATGGATGAAAAATATATGATTGATAGCAATAAACTTGGTAGTGGCATAAAAAAGCTGATCTTAAATGCTGCTTTGGAAAGAACAAAACACTCACCAAAATTTGCAGTCAGTGCACCATACAAAAATTAATGGAATGGTTATGAAATAATCAAACCCCTCCTGGCTTGCTGATATGTCTATTGATAATGTCCTTAGCTCAGAAATTTTCCTCAAAATTTTACATTTGCCCTTAAAGCTTTGCTCCTCAGCCAAACATTCAGTCTGGGACAATATCTCAACATTATCAGCCGACATACCAGCCGCCTGATTCATTTACTTAGTATTGTCTCTCCACAAGATCACACCTTGTGTTGCAAAATAATAAACTGATTAAAATGAAGCAGTCATAACTGTTTGTTCTAAAATACTAGTTCTGATGTAATTCCATGTCCCCCTCCTAATCGAATAATGGATCAAAATGTGATAAATTAAAAGGTGATTCAAAATAGAGACAAGGATGTCACTGATATTCTTCTGCAACTTATTGACTTAAAAAATGGAATATTCTTTCTTTATTTAATTAAAATAAAACTAAATTGAATTTATGCTCATTTTTATGGATATACATTGTCAAGCAGAAAGTCCAAATTAAAAAAAAAAACTTTGTTAGGATAAAACTGTAATTTCATCAAGCCTAAAAGTTGTGTATCTTACTCTCAAAATTGGTATTTAAATCATGTCTGACATATTACATGGCTTTGTGTCATTTTGTCTCCGACATCACTCAACCATGCCACTTGTCCAAAATAATAATTTTGCAATGAACCTCTAACAACTCTCCAAACAATTTTTTTTACAAAAATATTTGGAGGAAGTGAAAAGCTTATTGTAATCAATCAATTCAGCCTTTTTAGAGAGTATATAACTTGAAAAATTTGCCCAGGAAACCAACCTTAATTTTCCCACACACATACACACAACCTGGAACTTTGTGAAACTTACGTTTTGTTTATGGTGTCGAACAGCTTTTGGGCTCCTGGTGTTACATTGATGCCTATTTTCTCTACTGCTCGTCGTTTCTGCTCAAGAGCTAATGCAATCTTTTTATCAATTTTGTCATGTTCTACACATGGCAGAGAAGGAGGTGGTTTGTTGGATACTTCTGAAACGTTCAGCGTCTTCATGCGAGCCAAGTTCAACATCCTTATATCTGTAACATTTTTCTTGGGGTTCTTGGAAGATTCTACACAGCTTGTTAAGGTTAAATGATAATATCGTATCCTCTAGCAACAATGAATCAATCGGTGTAGATCATAGAGAGTCACTTTTACATATAAATGGATAATTTACAGTTAAAACCTTGGTTTGTACATGCATACACAATAATAGACCCCACTTGGCTTTTGTGAATATCATCACAATATCAATACAATATCAATCAGATAAGAGATGAGAATAAAGAAAAATAACAATTTGGAGACAATTAGTTGATTCAATACTAAATTCTCTGAACTAACATTATAAGAATTCTATGGTTGGCAGTACGGAGAATTACAAATGTGATCTGGGAGTTGAAGGGTTAAGTATTGTACAACAAAAACCAAAGTAATCATATAGCCAATCATAGCAAAGGTCAAAATCACAAACAGCTAATGACAATGCAAATAAAAACAAACAAACAAACAAACTGTTAAAAGCAGGGGAAACATGGGTGTCCAAGTCACCATTGGTCTCAGTTTTAGATCTTATTGGATGAGACGATAGCGCAAGTTCTCTGAACCAATCACATATCAAAGTGCAATCCTGCATTTCTTTTGTCAGTCACTTAAAAACATTTCTCTGAAATGGATTAAGCTTAGTAGTGTTTATAGCACAAAGGCTAGTGCTGCCGGCCAAATCAGTAAAGAAATAAATTCACACAAAACATTACAAGGTTAAGAACTCCACTTGGTGGGAGGCAAACCACTAAGTTTTTTCACATTGACCTTAACCTCTCCTAGTGGGCAGACATGATGACTTCCCCTTGTTTCAGTCTTTGCAAGGTACAGAAGGGGTTGATGATGAAAAAAATAAATACATTTTTCCAGATATTGGAATTCTCTAAGGAAACCATTTACTCGTTTCATTTGTTCAATTGCCGTAAAAATCAGCTCAATTTTAAGTCAGCCACACACACAAAAAAAATTTCAAGCTAAATAGTCAACACCATTGACATCCTCTTAGGAAGAAGCCATCTAACAGCAAAGAATCAAAAGAGCCTTATAAACTTAACTTTACTCAAAACAGCGACATACCTCAGACAAAATGCGAGAAGAAAATATCTTGCATGGGATAAGCCCATTCAAAGAATGAAACGGGAGCGTTTCTTGCCCTCCTCGCTTCCTGTTTGGGTTCCTCGCTTGATTAAAATCCGTGGAAGAAGAAATCACTATACATTGAACGTTAAATGTCCTTACCGAGTAGGATAATCATCGATGACCGCTGTTATTTGGAAACGATAAAAAATTCTGATGTGTTTAATTAATGACACTTTTAAATTAGAACTTCATCGAAAAATATTTTACACTTCCTACATCGAAAGAAGACATTTATAAAATCTGTAACGGTTTGCAAAACAAATTCACAGCATTAATTTACCACATGTAAAAACAACACAGATACTACCAAAAATATAAAAATCCCTAAAATTGAAGATCCTGTTTTAGTAAATTCAACATTTCGATTATGGTGTAAAAATCGCAGCTCACGATCCTTTGGCGAATTCTTCGCACCACGAGACTCTGCTACCGGCAACGCGTTGCCTCAAAAAAAAAAACGAGCGATCGAAGCAAAAAGGATACTAATAACTAAAAGCTTGGCTCCGTAATCGAAAGCCACAACTTCTCCTTCAATTTTTTCATCAAAGCAAGTGGTACAAACCACTTTCGTTCCCGGTGGAATTTCTTTGCTGTCTTTTGCGTCGCCAGTCGCCATGTTTCCACCGGTACTTCCACTCATGCGTACACGAGTTCTTAATCCTGCCTTACTAGTTTTGGGAGAGTTTGTAGTTTGATCGTTTGTCAAGCAGTATATAAACTACTGAACTCATTCAATTGGCTTTAAGTTACCAATAAAGGTATAAATAGCATTTTTACTCTTGACAGTTGCGATAATTTTTTAAAACAATCGTCTTTTCCACTCAAGAATTTGATCCTTACGTCATCTGTTTTCTAATCTTTTTCATGAGTATGGAAACCGCTGACACGCGACCGTTAGCACAACAAACATGGCGGACGAAATGGTGAGTGATTTTACTCGTTTTGTTTGATCTTTCAGCTTGACAAACAGTGAGTACCTAGCGGAAAACAGCATTTTTTATAATATCTCGAACCGTCTATATATACATTAAAAAGACCTGTTTAAGACAGATCAGATGAAACAGAAAGGTTCAACCACATTGACGAGATTAGGAAAGCAGGTTGTTACACTTTAATGCTCTTCTTCGAGACAAAATGGGTCGGGACACTTTTTTGTAACTTGCAATTTTCTGTTGCTCTTCTTTCTTCTTTCAATGTTGTCTTTACCTCTGTTCCCTCGGCCGCAGATTATATCGAGAGGGAGAGGAGCCGCAGGTAGTACTAGTGTCCATGCAAAATTTTTCAGGAGTTTACAGTAGCACTAGAAGATGAAAACGAAATTACACAGATGTTTTGGTGGATTGATAAGCTTGGTTGAAGCAACTTTGTGATTCTGATATACACGTTATGATTTCAATGGGAAACATGAACACATTTTAAAACATGTTCGTGTACGTACTGGTATATGGTTGTTTTTGTTATGGAAGAGACAGTTTTATTTGAATTGTCCTAGGATGTTGATGACCTTTTGCGTGCCTTGGCCTCCATGGGCTTTGAACTTGAAGACTGCCAGATGGCTCTAGAGGCAGGCAATACCACTTTGGAATCTGCAGTAGAGTGGTAATTCGTATATATATACATTTTTAAATAAGCACACACACTTGCCAACAGTCAGAACCCATAATTATGTACTAAGCAATCTTCTCAGTTGTGAACACTACTTAATAGTGAAAATGAGGCCAGAAAATATTGAGGCCTGTACGGGATTCAAACCCATGACCTCTGTTTTACCAGTGTAATGCTGTACTAACTGAGCTAAGAAGCTAACTGAGAGCTGGTCTACTGCTTAACCCTTTCACTCCCAAGATCTTATTAGCAATTCTCCTTACCCTCTGCCATACAATTGTTATGATGTTAGTTTGTAGAATTGGGTATTGGATCAATCTGTAAATATATTTTTTCTATTCTCACGACTTGGTCACTCACAGGAGTAAAAGGGTTTAGTAGTGTTCATTGCTGTGAAGATCACTTTGAAATTCATATTCACTTCTTAATCAGCAGTTCAGTCATAATTTTGATGTTTTCACAGTTGTTTAATTAGAACTCAGTGGGTTCAGAACATGCCAATGAAACTGGATGAGTTCTGATTTGGAATGAGGTTGTTTATTATTGCACCCAAAGGATAAATTCTTCAAACCCTCAGAGCAACTGGATCATGTGTACTATAGGTGGCCTTGGTCAACATATCCGTCGACTATCGGTTGACCATCGACCGATAGTTGGTCCATAGTCGACCGATAGTCGGCTGATAGCCGGCCGATAGTTGACCGATACATTGACCGACTGATGGCCGATGCATCGGCCAATATGTAGCGATCAACTGCCGGTGAAGTATTGGTCAAGTATTGGTTAAGTATTGATCAAGTATCGGTCAAGTATTGGTCAAATATCAGTCGACTATCGACTGATAGTCGGTCGACTGTCAGCCAATAGTTGACCTATAGTCGGTCAGCAAGTACCTTGACAGTTGACCGATATATTGGCTGATGTATTGGCTGACATGTCAACCGAGGCCACCTACAGTACACATGATCCGAGCAACTAGCCTCATAGAGGAACATCCAAACTCGTCAAAATGATTTTTGAATGAAGTAGGTTTATGCTCTAATGCCTCACCACTGCATTATCCATACTCCCTAATAGTTTTGGTGTTGCCCTGTTATTCAGACTCTTAGATGGTAGCAAAATAGGAGGGAGGGGTGCTGATCGCATTTCAGGCACAAATTTCATGAAAATTTCATGCGTCAAATGTACTTCAAACAGCATTTCAAACATAGCAAATTTAAATGGGTAAACTTCAGATCTCCCTTATTGTAGGCAAGGTTTCAAGGAAAAACTTGAGATTTCTATAACGTTAAAGAAAAAATTCATGGATAATTTATATATCAGGAAGCAAATAATGCCTCACACTAGTTCATAAATTCACAAATCATACTCACCTGTTGGTAAAATTCACTGATCACATAATAATTTTGGCCTTACCAGTAATCACGCATCCTATTTAAACATTATCCCTTTGCCATCTTCTCAGTAAAGGATTGTACAGAAAATTACTTTTGACTCTTTGTTGGTTATAAGCATTTCTGAATTTTTTTTATGGATTTCTGGTTCCTATTTTCTTCAGGTTGGTGGTAAGAAGATCAAATCCAAGTAATTGTGTTTCTAATCCTCGTCCTGAGGCAACAATGGAAGTATGTGATTGTGTAAAACACTTTAAGTGGGTATTAAATGTTTAAGCAAAGCTTTGCAGGTGTGCAAACATGATTCAAACTTGAAGTAGTTTATGATTTAAGACCTTCATTAGTTAGTGACCATTTTCTTTATTCTCCCAGTTTTAATGTTTGATGTGGGTATAATTCTGTAAGGAGAAGTAGATGCTAGCCATTCTGAGGAGGCAAAGGTTTAAGAGAGAAGATTTTTGTGTAATAAACATTTCATTTTTCACAGCCCAAGGTTTCTCGTGAAGAAGTATCTAGTGCACCTAGTGATAAGATTCAGGCGTCGTCCAATTTGTCAAGCCGTTATACAGTGAGTGAGGAACATCAGAAATCCAAGGAACAGTTTATGGAAAAGGAGAGAGAAACTGCCAGGATGGAAGCCAAGAGGAGAAAATTAATGGAGAAAAAAGTGAGAGAACATGGTTTGACAAGATTTTGTTTTTAGTGCTTGATTTTTTTTTAATTCAGTGAAGGAGAGATCTCCTTTGCTTAGGACAGAGTATTAAAAAAAGTTGAAGTTATACCTGGTGAAGATCAGAAAATTATAGTTGTATTTTTAAATTATCAAAATGGAAGTTCTTGATTATGATGATTTCAGCGGCATATTCTGTGTATTTTATGTGTAAATAAACAAAGCTTGAAAAGTGCTCCATGGAAATAACAGATGTGGAAACATTTCAGCTTTGTTTCTTTCACATTATTCTAAGCTCTGTGCTTTCTTTTGATATTTCACACTTGTCACTCTGTAAACATTGACGCAAGGGCAATGGAATATGTGAAAACATTCTATGGTTATCATTTCATTGAGTAAGGCATGGAAAAAAGTTCAGTTAATAGCAGCAATGGTTTTAGATGGTAAATAAATCTTAAGAGCACTGCTTCACCAACTGTCAAATATGAAAGCCTGCCAAAAGGAGTAAAACCACATGTTGCCATTGGAAACAGAGCCAGTCTCCCTTGACAATAACATCATTTTAGCACCAAATTGTGCTCTCCCAACTTTTGTTGTGTCAGTTCTCAACTGAAAATTGTGGTGATAATAAAATTATTCTGATGTTTTTCTGTGAAAAGTTGGTCAAATTTTTCCATTTTCAAAGGATTTGAGGACAGTGGCAATAAGCTGATGTGCCTGTTTTACTCCAACTAAGAAGTAGCTCAATGGGATTTATTTTGTTTTGCTTTGTTCTTTTCTCATCATTGCAGGCACGTCAGGAAGTTCTTCAGCAAATAGCTGCAGACAAAGCCAATAGGCGTGATAAAAAACCAAAACCACCTGCACACTTTGCAATGATTCAGGCAACAGATAAAAGCAGGGAGCCTGGTGAAAGCTCAAAAGAAAACAAACAATGTTTGATTCAGGTGTATGTTTGTATAATCTGTTTTAAGAAAGGTTGTCTCAAGAAAAGCATTAAAGTGTTTTGGATAGTTTCAGGTCACAGCTCTTTGACCTCAAGATTTTAGCATCGTGGGTTTGATGAATTTGTTTATTTATTTGACTTATTGACATTCATTGATTACTGGATACTCAGATTACCTTTCAAGATTGCCATGCGCACTTTTTCTGACAACTGTTTTTGGAATGGCTATATATGAATGAAGAACTACAGTAACTGTAAATGGACTTTTGCACAATCTGCTAATAGCACTTGTTCATTTCAAGTGTGAAGCAATGTCATGTGAGAAAGATGTTTGCAGTTTCCAAACATGCAAGTTGCAAATGACATATTCGTGACACTGCAAGTTGCTTAATGTCTTTCAATTTACCTAGATAAGAAGTCCATCTGGTCAAGTGCAAAGGCAGACATTTCCATCAGATGCCAAACTCCAAGATGTTGTGACATTTATTTGTAGCCAGTACCACCTAGATTCTACCGGCTTTGAACTTTTGCAGGTGTAGTATAAATAATGCTTAAACCTGATAATTTTGTAATCAACAGTTAATTTTGTATTAAGTGTAGCTCCAAAATATCAGTTTGGAGGGCGACAAGTGGATGATTTTCCAATTGGTACACCTTTCCTCTCCAATCAATATTGCTTCTGGTTGTTGCTTCTCTGCATATGTGGAAACAACTGTGGAGAGATATGTAACAGTGGATGAGAATGGAGCAGAGGTGAACTGTAGGAGTCAGTTGGCCTATTACTCTATCGCTGGACTTCTTTGTTTTCTTTCTTTTGTAATCAGTGTTCTTTACATTTGTTGCCTCACTGCAAAAGAGGAAATAACAGTAGAGATAACAGTGGGTGTGAAGAGAGGGGAGGTGAACTGCAAGAGTCAAGTGGTCTATTTCCCTGCCAGTGGACTTCTTTGTCTTCTCTCCTTTGTAATCAAATTGTTCTTTTCATTTGTTGCTTCACTGTAAAAGAGGAAATAACAGTGAAGATAACAGTAGGTGAGAATGGAGGGGGGGGGGGGGTGAACTCTAATGAGCCTTAGTGGCCAATTACCGTGGCAGGCTCATCTGGTTTTTTCATGACAAGTGGGGTATTGTAACACCTTTAGAACAGCAGTAACCAAAAGGCATTTCTCCTTACAATATCAATGTTAATACTCCTCCATGGGAAAGAACTCCCTAAAATGTTCCACCCTCTCAATACTTGGCTTCTTAGCTCAGTTGGTAGTTGCAGCCGACTATCAGTATTCTCTAGGAGGCACAGGTTCAAAATCTGTTTAGGCCTGAATTTTTTCAGGCCTCCTGTCAGCAATACAGGAGGCCTAAAAATACAACCTTTAACCCTTTAACTCCCAAGATCTGATTGTTAATTCTCCCCTCTACCTGCTACACATTTCCTTGTAAATTAGTTATGAGAACTAGGTGTTAGGTCAAGATAGCAGCTTCTCCCTGATAAGTTTGAATATTCTCATTACCTGTTTGCTGAATGATATATGGATATTATAGGGAGAAGTTTCTTGTCAATCACCTCTGGGAGTTAAAGGGTTAAAGATCATTTCCTTGCTTGATATCAACACACTCTGAAAAAGAAAAATATCTTTGGAGTATTGTTTAATTTGATGACAAACTCTCTGAGCCAAAATTAGGACAATGTAGAGCAAGAAGAGTTGGTATTTTTTTTGTCATTGTTTCTCTGCCACAAAGTGTATTTGATATTGTAGAAAGATATACCTCTTTGGTCACCACTTGAAGTGAAGGGGTTGAATATCTATCAAGTATTTTGTTGCCTAAATTATCCATTAATGGCTACACAGCCATTTCCTCACAGGTTGTTTAAGGCCACAGAAATGGATTCCACATTAGTTGACCTTGGACTTAGTCTGGGTGGATCACTTGTGGTGAAGAAGACGGATCCTTCTCAGCCGTCTTCCACATCTGGTAAGCATTCTGTTGCTGTAGACTTTTTAGGTGGTTTTGCTAGACAATGTCTGGTGATTAGTTTTTAAAAAAGTTTGCATTACACAAGACTATAGTAATACAATTTGGTCGCACTTGTTGTATTTCTATACTTGGGGCTAGCTACATGTATCCACTTTGAGTTCTTGTTTATTTGGGTTCACTTTTTGTGATGCTATTTCACATTTGGTCTTGGTTTGTGACAGTCAATCAACAAGATCTCTAATGAGGTAATTTGGTATTATCATGTGAGTTGATGATGTAAATTGGCAACTGTTAACAGTTTCAAAGCTGACGTTTTGAGCCTCAGCTCTGACGAAGGGCTGAGGCTAAGGTTGAAAGTGGCCAATTTATGTTATCAACTTATTTAATAATACCAGATCACCTTCAATTCAGAAACTTACCCCCTTTATTTAAGTTCTCTAATTCTTTGATTGTTGATATATTGTCTTGTTTGTGTTTAGGTGGGGGACCTGCCAAAGTAAATCCTAGAAATGCATCTGAAGCAACACCACGCACTGGAAATGGACTTGAAGATATTAACAGACTGCCATCAGACTCTGATCATGACAGGCAAGACGCCAACTGCTCCCATGGAAATGGCAATAGAGTTGAAATTAATAATGTTGACGATGACAGACAGTACGTGGCTCCTCCATTATTTGACAGAAGTCCTCCTCCAGAATTAGATGATGCCATCAGAGCACCTTTACAAGGAATGAATCCAAATGTCCTTGGTATTGGAGGGATGCAGAATTTCCTTGTGAGAGGTGGTGGTGGTGTTGGTCATATGTGGGGAGAGGGGGTGAAGCTTGGTGCTGTGGAACATAATCCACATTCTATTGATCCAGTGTTAAGAGCGCATACCCCAGGAGAGTCTGCTGCTAAGAGGTTGGAGATGAGACAACAACATCAGATTCAGCCAGAAGCAGGTAGAAACTATACGTCAATGCCAGTCCTAAGGGTACTCAGTAGTGTGGTGGTTTTGCTAGATGCTTCAGGCTGAAGCCCAGGTTTTAGCCCTGTCAGCATCTTTGTGTTGAGTTCTTGTGTACAGCACTTGACCTTCACAATCCTTGTTCCTGCTTAAGATTATCAATGGGTACTGGAAAACTGTCCGGGAAACCTAGAGAGTAAATTCTGGGCAGGAACTTGTGATGCACATGCATGGTAACCATGGCAACTAGGAAGAAGCAAACTCCTTATTGTTGAGCCCCTTAACCTCTAAAAGTGACTGGCTTCTAATTTCTCATTACAGTATCACCTTAAAATCAAATGTGAAGGTCGTGAGAGTAAAGGAAATGATCTCTAATTCAAGAAGCTCCTGATAGTCAGACAAATTCTCCTTGTCAGTTCCATAGGTAATGTAAAGAGAACAGTGAATGAGCCTTAGTGGCCAATTACCATGGAGAATGTGAATAAAAATGTTAGGGTACAAATTAAGGATTAATGCTATGGAAACCAAAATTAGCTACAACACAATGGATAACTTGATTTTTGTCCAGATTTGACCACAATAGGATGCATTGCCAGTAACTGGAACCCTGTTAACTTGAAAACCACAATATTTTGAATTTTTTTTACAAGACTCTTATGTCTTTATTAGGTCCCAGTAGGGTAAGTCATGAGGAATTGCCACTTCTACACCGTGACGTTCAGCGTCTGGAAGACTTGTGTATCAACCATATCAGCCACCGTCTTCCTGGACATCAGAGCCCCCTTACATCTCTTGGCATGTTGCCACTTGGTCTGTGTGATAAGATTATGACTCATTTGATGAAAATCAAAGCTCTTACACCCAAGGCAATGCAGGCTTTCATATCCTGGTAAGCCAAGTCTTGACTTTAATTTTGGTGGGAGAGGTGATGTTGACAACATTTGTTCATTGACATGGCTTAAATGTTAGCCTTGAATGTGATCGACAAATCAGTCTCCCTCTTCACATTCATCAGATTTTGTTATCACTGGTATGATAAAAGAGCAAATTGGACTCCACTCATGATCAGTCATATACCCATTACTTCCATTACAAACAGTGTCATGTAAAAGGAAAGGCCAAATTGGACAATTAAGCAGCCAATCAAAATTAAGCACTTAAAGCCATCAGGCAATAAAATTCAACTAACTACCCTAAGCTAGCCATCCAAAATCAAGGAAAACTTCTTAAATGTTTCATTCCTGGGTTTCTGCCTTTTTTTTTTGTTATTATTTAGACACAATTTACTGGCCATTGGACTTTGTGTAGTACAACTCAGGTGTGTGGTGCAGTGGTAATTGTGCTCATACTCTCAAATCAGCCTTGCGCCACATGTTCAGCCAATTTGGAAAAACCCTCCTTATTACTCCGTTAATTATACTTCACTCAGTTTTGTTACCTTAGATTATGAATTGTGTACAATTTATGAACTTTCACACAGTTTTTTTTTCCTTTTCTATTTTCTGCACAGTGGGCTGAGGCATGTGAAACTAGATTGCTATTCACTGGTGACAAATGAACTCCTCATAGCGCTCAGGTGATAAAGCAAACTGACAAACATTTGAACTAATACTTAATATTGTTGGCAACCAATGTGTTCTTGTTACCAAAAGAGCTGAATACTTAATGATGGTTCTGTTCATGTTAGACTACACAGAAATCTAACCCATCTCAGCTTGAAAGCTTGTCCTCTTATAACAGACAAAGCATTGGAGGCCATTGCAGGTAAAAAAAGTTTGCACCAGAAGCATACTTTAATTTCTAATTTTACTTATTTTTAAGTAAATTGTAAAATAAAAAATTGATGATTATATTTAATTTGTAATTTTCAACTGGGATTTTCTACACTGCATTGTTTCAGTCTTTTATCTTTGCTGCTTAAAGAAAACCTTTCATTAAATTTAGATAATAAATCTTCTACTCTTCTTTGATAAAACTTTTCTCAAAGTTAGCAACCATTCTGGAGAGTTTACAATTAGCAAACAGATTCCATGTTGCTGTGGGTATGTTGAGTTGTAGATCTGAGATGACATCAAAATGTGGTAAGAACAAAAAGGTGGCACATATGGCACAACCAAGTGTTACTTAACCCTTTAACTCCCATGAGTGACCAAGACAGAATTTCTCCTTACAATATCCATACAATATCAAGCAGGCAAGTGATGAGAATAAAAATATATGAAGTTGATCCAATACTAAATTCTCCAACATAACATCACAAGAACTGTATGGCAGACAGTAAGGAGAATTACTAATGAGATCTTGGGAGTTAAAGGGTTGATATGGTTTTACCACATTTTGAAGTCCTCTGTGATCTCTTACCGGACACACTCACAGCAACATGGAATTTATGTGTTTTTTAAAATAAAGAGGCCAAAAAACTGGCAATTATGACATATTCTTTGTGTCTGTCCTTGAATAGATCATAAGTAAGATCCAATCAAAATGAGTTTGTAATCTGAATTCAAATTTAAGGAGCTAAAATGTGCCCCAAGAAAAAAATTACAGGGCTGCTCACTTTAAAGACAGGATAGAAATGTACTCCTCCCAGCAAATAGTGTACACTGTACCTTGTTCTGTCATAACCATAAATCTATAATAGTTAAAATGATTGTTTTTTAAATTCTTTGCATCTGGTAGTTCTCAAGAGGTTGAAATCCCTTAATCTTAGCCAGTGCCCTCAGCTCACGGACAAGTGCTTTTTCCACATTAAAGGTTAGTGAACCTGATAACCTTCTAATGTTTCCTGTGTTAATTGTGAAGAAGTAGTGAGAAACAACTGCAAATAACATTCAATTCTTTTTCTTTTTTTCTCTGTTGCATTGACTTCAAACTTTTTTCTTGTGTTTTCAGGACTTTCTTCACTAGTTACATTACAGATGGACATGACAAAAGTATGAAGACTGTACCAATCCAGTAAAAAAAATTATTGCTACCAATAACTATCATCATTATATATTCGACTTACTATGAAATCTCTGTTTGGTAGAGAGCATACACCCAATATACAATAGCATGTGAAAGTTGACATCATGATGATAACCAAGTATCTTCAGCAGATATTTAGTTATCATGTCAAGTTCCAAGTCTGGCTAGTTCCCATTTATTGTAAAAGTGCTCTTGGTAAGCATATGTTTATGAATTCAGAAAGGACTTAAATGAAGTTTATGCTCAAGTGTCTTCAACCATATTTTCTGAACTTACAGTGAAAATAACTTATTTTCTTGCAGATAACTGACAGAGGTGTTTGCCATTTTCTGGAGAATGCTGTGTCCTGTCCCAACTTAGTTCATTTAAGTCTTTCTGGCACAGCCATCACAGACAACAGCCTAGCTGCCATGTCTGGTTAGTGGTAGATTTCTGGTTGTGAATGTTTTTCAGACAACAGGTAGCTGTATCACATACAAAAGCTGTTAAATTTATCAATGAGGAGGGAAAGATATTTTATTTAAAATTTGCAAACAAGTTTGGAAAGTAAAATCAGTATACTCCAAGAGGCCTCAGACTTAAGGATTTCTAAGTAGCAGCAAGGTACTTTACCAAAAATTAAGCTACAGTAAACAATTTTGAGGAAATTAGAATTTCATTTTATTATCCAACTGCACTAGGTAAAGTACAAATAATGCAAAAAATAGAGCAAAAATTTCCTGTGATATTGTACAATTACGCAGACAGTTGGTTATTTTGTACTATAATCCAATGTATAAGTGTTACACAAGACCTGTCACAAACCACTTCTCTATTTGCTGAGCTTTTCCACTACATAGGAAATTTTTATGAAATAAAAGCATTTGGAATATAAACAAATTACACCTTTTGCTGTTCATTTACGCAAAATGTACATTCATTTACGTCAACAGTTGAAACTATACGGCAAATATACATTCATTAGCACTTCAATGAAATTCATGAACGCGAACGAACTTTCAATAACGCTATTTGCATATTTATTAACATTCAATAGCATCAACGGATGAACAATTGCACCTTTGGACAATAAAACATAACAAATATACTTTCAATCTCGCGTAATGATTGATCAATAACACCAATAGAAAATCAATTGCATAGTATGACAATCAATTGCGTATTAGAGACATTCAATAATACAATTTGCATAGAGACGTACATTCAATTGCACCTTCATACAATCGTTTATTCAAAATGGTCAGTCATTAATGTGAACTGACAAACATTGGTGTTTTTCGAATAAACAATAGGATGAAAAAAATATTCATTAGTGTCATTCATCGTAGTTACATGTATTTTATAATACTGAACAAAAATACAAGAGTATGTACATTATCATTTAAATTTTATGTTCCTTTTTGCGCAATATTTTGCTGAAGCAGATATAAAATGAAGAACATTTTACATGTTCAGTACACAGTACGCTGTATGAACAAGTGGACAGAAATAACCGGAGAAAATCATGCCACCAAGAAACAGAATCCTACTTGAACAGCGTCAAAGAATTATTCAAGCCTTCGAAGATGTGAATGAAGATTATTTGGCGGTTGCCGCTACTATCGGAGTGAACCGTTCAACTGCAAGAAGTATCGTTGCACGATACTTGCGAGAAGGAAGGATCGCGGAGAGATCACGAGGAGGAGCAAATCATGTTCAAGTAGATGATGAAATGAGGAATTGCCTGAATGACATTTTGAACGAAAATTGCCTGCTGACACTAGCACAGATAAATCAAGAATTGAGACAGCGTCTTCCAAGAAAACCAACAATCCATGACCGTATAGTAGCAAGAACACTTGAAGGTATGTTGTATCGTGTGAAATTGGCAAGGCCACTCCTAGTTGAACGAAACCGCCCTGATGTCCTGCAAAAAAGAGTCGACTATGCCAACTGGTTCATGCGCCATGCTGTAGTGAATCATAGTATTTTCGTAGACGAGCGTGGGTACAATATTTGGACGGCAAGAAGTCACGGACGAGCAAGGATGGGAGAGAGGGCATATCGACAAGTATGTGGTCAGTGAGGGAGAAATGTTACTGTAGCACTGGCAATTTCACCCACCAATGGACTCGTTTCTCAGTGGAATGAATGGACAAAGATTTAATGATTTCCTGTCACAGACAAGGCTAAATCTCGACCCAAATGAACATGTGATTTTCATTTATGACGGTGCACCAGCCCACAACAATCCTGCCATTCCTGGTCCTAATTCTGAGCTTAAAAAGCTACCACCATACAGCCCGTTTCTTAACATTGTAGAGCAAGAAATAAGTGCCTTAAAAGCAGCCATAAAAGCGGACATAAGCCGTCCAGAGCAGCAAGAACAGATGAACAACAGAGCACAGGCAAGACGACAAGGAACTGCGTTAGGCAACTTCCGCACTCAATTGCTACTTCAGGCCCTGCAAAGAAACATAGGCACCATCACGGCTGCTAAATGTGGACATTGGTACAGATTTATGCAAACGTACATTCCAAGATGTTTAAATAATGAAGAAATTGAAGGATAATTACAAAACATTACATTACAGTACACTGTAATCGAACAATTTTGAAATTTCTTTTTCCCTAGTTGATTGTTATTACTACACACATGTTCGTCAGTTCACGTTAATGATTGACCATATCAAATAAACGATTGTATGAAGGTGCAATTGAATGTACGTCTCTATGCAAATTGTATTATTGAATGTCTCTAATACGCAATTGATTGTCATACTATGCAATTGATTTTCTATTGGTGTTAATGATCAACCATTACGCGAGATTGAAAGTATATTTGTTCTGTTTGATTGTTCAAAGGTGCAATTGTTCATCCGTTGATGCTATTGAATGTTAATACATATGGAAATAGCGTTATTGAAAGTTCGTTCGCGTTCATGAGTTTCATGGAAGTGCTAATGAATGTATATTTGCTGTATAGTTTCAACTGTTGACGTAAATGAATGTACATTTTGCGTAAATGAACAGCAAAAGGTGTATTAGACCTTTTGCTGTATGGTATCACTGAGTGTTTTTACTCATTTTTATTTTGACAAGTCGAAATAAAGCACAAATTGTTAAAATATTCAGTAATAATACAAATCAAAATGTCTTAATAATCTGGACTCAATTGTAACAATTATTCAGCATACTGCAATGTTGGAAGCATTCTGTAAAGAGGTTAAGTGAGGAAGAATAGTAAATACATATATAAGCCAAGGCATGGAATAAAGAAAGGTACCACTTGTCACAATCATTGGTTACAGAAATCTGTCAGTGTCCATCTTTCCTTACTAGGCTATTTTTTTTTAATTTAACTAATCTTTCTTCTTTCTTCAGGTCTCAAAGCTCTCAAGATTCTTGCTCTTAGTAATACAAAGGTAATCAACATGACCTTTGACTCTTTCAACCCTCATCTCTTAACCCTTCACACCCTGTCGTCATTATGCATACTGTTAAGTCTAACAAGGAGAATTTGTTTAACAGTCAAGAGCTTCTTTTGTGGGTAACCATTTCCTTAATTCTCATGACCTTAATGTGTGATTTAGGGCAGATATTATAAGGAGAAATTATATGCTAGTCACTCTTAAGTTTTAAAGGGTTAACTATCCTTGCAGTAATCCTGCTGAATCATATTAAGATCATGCTAATAAAGGAAATGATCACCAGCCTATGATGCTCTGATTGTTAAACAAATTCTTCCTGTTAATAGCAAAAGAAATGTATAGAGCAGGGTGTAAATGGTTAGCAGGACTTTCTTTATTACACATGATACAATTTAAATGGTGACTCTGTCTGATATTTATTTTGATATTTTTGTTTATTTAATTTTTTTTTAATGTGATAGATCTCATCTCTAGAAATTGTTCAACACTTGCCTCAGTTGGAGAATATGAATATTTCACACTGTACAACATTACATAATGACAGTTTGGCAGCTCTGGAAAATCATCCATCACTTCTGTCTCTCAATTTGCTCTCAACAAATATCTCCAATGATGGACTCAGTCATTTGCAAGGTGATGACAGTGCTTTATATAGCAGCTATGCTGCTGAGTTTTATTTAACCCTTCACCTCTCAAGATCTGATTGTTAATTCTCCCCTCTAGCTGCTACACACTTCCTTCTAAATTGGTTATGATAATGTGGTGTTAGATCAAGATGACAACTTCTACCTGATGAATTTGAGTATTCTCATTACTTTTTGCTGGACAATGTATGGATATCATAGGAAGAGGTTACATGTTAATCATTTCTGGGACTTAAAGGATTAGTGTTAATGTTTCAGCAAAATGATGAGCACACCAAAAAGTTGCACCCTTCCAACTAGCAAGAAAATATAAAACTTAGACATACCAGAGTATTATTTTTTCAGAAGCATCTCAGTGGGCCAGAATCTTAAATCCTTGAGTCTGATTGGCTAATCACACACTCCTAACCAATCCATCTTCTTAATATACAGACCAGCAGATTTTTCCCCAAATAAGCACCCACGCTCTAATAAGTGCCCTCCCTGAGTAAGCGCCTACCCACAAGGCCATGATATATCAAATGAGTGCCCCTCCAAAAAGTGCCCCCCTCCTCTCACTTTCTTAAATAGTAGGGATACAAGGAAACCTGTTTCTATGGCCACTTTCTTTATAACTTATTAAGCCTCATCAGTACAGGTTAATAGCACCCCCTTTGGTTGAGGGCCCTCCTTATAATAAGGGCTACCTTTTAGATAAGTGCATGGGTGCTTATTTGAGGAAGTATGGTATCTTATTTATCCTTCTTGGTTGGTCCATATGGGAAAAAACTGTGCTCTTGGTCTTGTGTATAGCCCTCTCTCTTTGGCCTCAGGCAGTCCACAACACCCTATACAGACCTTCCACCTGGTATATAAATATAACTAATATCTAATTTAAGTAGACTAGAGCTTTCTAACTTACATGCTGGTATTGTATCAGGTCTGAAGTTGTCAACATTAAAACTACCGAACAGATTGACTATTACAGATGAAGGGCTGTGCAATCTTCAAGGTACTGATTATAAACGACTTTAAAATCTCACTCCTTAAGATTTCAGTAAAGAAGAATAATGTGCTTCAGAAACCATGTGACTCCTTTTACAGTTCCTTCAGGAAAAAGTATATGATATGAAAATTTACCTCCTACTATGTTTTGAGATTTTACAGTGGACTAGGAATTTGCAAATTGTCTTCAAAGGGGTGAAAAAATTGAGTATGACTGCCACAATTCCGGATACAACTAAGTAACATGGCCTTCACCCATGGCCACAATGCATGTTTTGTAAACAAGGCTGCTCTTGTTATCACACATTACTGTGGTTTGGGTCAAGATTGTTTTTTAATGTAGCTCAATCCTCGTTGTTCAAACCCGTCACGAAGGTTAAAAGTAGAGGAATGGTGCAGTTAGATCAAATGTACAGGGGCAGGTCTCTGAGTATTAGAGTGGTGTCCATGGTTGAAATCAATTTTTTTTAGTGGTTAGATAACTTTCCACAATCTCAAAATGTGGTCAGTGTTATAAGTTAGCCTTTGTGTGGAGAGATGAAAATAATATGACTTGAAAAGCTTTTTTTTTTTGCATTTCTTTTCCATTATAGGCCTCTCATTGGTATCACTTGACCTGTCAGATTACATTCATGTTACAGACCTTGGTGTCCACTCAATTGCAAACATGACAAGGTAATTTTTTTTAAAGTTTGTCCACAGCTGTTTTTCTTTCTTTCACTTTCACGGTTAAACAAGAAAGAAAGAAAAGTCAGGGAAGAGAAGCTAATGCAGACAGGAAGCTGAATGTCCCTTTTTTCAACCATTTAGATAACTTTGTGTTACATTTTTCTTTCACAATACAGACTGACACAGTTGTTACTCAGCAACACCAAACTTACAGATGATGGAATGAAAAGTCTAGCAGGCAAGATTTTTGTTTCATACATTTATGCTCAAAGTCTGGAAGTCCCTCAGATACGAACCAAATATTATGGTCTCCCATAAACTTCCCTTGTTCTCCCAGATCAAGATAAAGTTGTATGTTTTTATTTTTCAATAAGGGGCAAGTGTCGCGTACCCAAGTGTTGGGATTACGTTGAGTGTCAACCACATATACACATCCGTCTCATTCCAGTTTTTATTGAGTACAACGTGTTACAATGCGGTGAAAACTAAAAGGAAATTTATGATTGCGTAATCAGAAATGATTCTATGGAAATTACAAATGAATGTAACGATAAAAAAAGGCGATTAAATGTACAAAGGAAACTCACGTTTGATCCTGCGTAAAAAGGGTAAAAGAAACTCTGTGGGAAAGTGACTCCAGTTACTCCGAAAACTCCAATAACTCCGATAGAAAACTCTAGATGGATATACTCCGACAACTTACTCTGACACTCCGATATGTGATACTACAGAGAGTATGTAAGCAACAGGCTTTAAACATGATAGGCGGCTAATAACACGATCAAATACGCTCTGATAAATGATTAAAAGAATGAACAATGAAACGATAATAGAATTTAAACGATAGTAAATAATCACACAAAACAAAACAGTTCAGTTCAGTTCGCTTGCTGAACGTTCGTCACAGGCAAGAACAAGTAAATTTTACCTTCATGAACCTTTTACACCCAAAGATCAGTATCCATATTCTCCAAAAGCTTCCCTATACATTTACTTTTGTAATGACAAGGAGAATCTTAGCTGAGAATCATTTTCCTTATTTTCATGATCTTAATGAATGACTCAGCAGTGCGACTGTAAGGGGAATAAGATGCTGATCACTCTTAGGGTTAAAAAGGTTAATCAAGTTTTGGGTTTTCTTTGTGAATATAGTTTTGCATTTTCTCTGATTTCTCTTGATTCCGCTTAACCCTTTAACTCCCAGAAGTGATCAACATAAAACTTCTCCCTACAATATCCATACATTCTTCAGCAAACAGGTAATGAGAACATTCAAACTTATCAGGTAGAAGCTGCTATCTTGATCTAGCGCCAAGTTCTCATAACTAATTTACAAGGAAATGTATAGCAGCTCGAGGGAAGAATTAACAATCAGATCTTGGGAGTTAAAGGGGTAAGCCATCTATTACAGGTGAGAATGGGATGAAGTGGTGAATAAAAAAGGCTAAATTGATCAAAGTTAGGGGGAGGTTATATTAAAGATGTGATCCAAGGTCAGACATCTTCAGATTTTACATTTCCAGGATTTTGTGTTCCTAACAACACATCAGAAATCAAAACTTTTCCAAGACCTCAACACTTGGTAAAATTAAACAGGCTGTGAACAATACATCAGGGTTACAATAAGTTGACTGAAGTTGCTTAATATTATGCAATATTCCTTCAACAGCTCTGAGGGAACTTGAAGAACTTTCTGTGGATAGAACAGTAATAACTAATGAAGGATGTACAGTTCTGCCAAGTAAGTATGTCTGACAACAAGTTTCATTAAATCAAGTTGAGAAATCATCTGTATATTTGGCCTGGGAGTTATCTGTAGCCACATGTTTGATCTGTAAATTGTTTTTTTGATAAGCTCTGATTTTTCATTGAATTTTTTCACTGTTTTTTTCTTTTTTAGTATCTGTGACTCTAAATCAGTTCAAGATTATTTCAGATTCTTAAGATGTCTGCAGATAAAACTTTTTTCACAGTTGATGCTGTTAACTTTGCCTAATTTTTGCTTGCTTTAATGTTTGTAAAAACTCTTATAGATTTCCAACAACTTAGGATTCTTGGTTTGTCATCAACAAGAATAAGTAACAAGCTTCTTTTAAATGGAACTTTGAATCACTGCAAGGTTCTTTCAAAATTAAACCTGAGTAGAACCAGAGTGTCTAACAAAAGATTATCCAGCCTTGTTCTGCCATTACTGAGTCAACTTAACCTAGATTGGACAAGAGTGACAAGTGATTGCCTCACACTTCTCACAGGTAGGAATTAAATTATCTTATGTGTAAATGAGTAAAGAGGTTATTTTAAGTTTTTAATGAAATGGTGGTGCTGTGTTGGTGGGAGAGTATAACAGAGTAATTTAGTGTTATCAGCTGGGTTGGTAATGTAAATTGGCCTCTGTGAAGAGTTTCAAAACTAGTTTGAAAGCGAAACTCTCTTGGGTGAAACTCTTTACAGTGGCCGGTTTACTTTATCAACTCAGTTGATAATACTAAATTACCCTATCTTTTTTATACCTTTCACCTTCACAGGGGTTTCAATTACTTTTTCCATAAGCAGATGTGGATGATATAATAGTCAGTTGTGCCATAAGGTGGAATCCAAACACAAGAGCCTGCTTGCAGGCCAAACAGATGGTAGTGAAAGGTCTTATAGGCAGCACTATGGTACCAGTGACCTACTGCTATTGAAACCCCAGCTTCAGAATCATTCTTACTTCAGGTCCTTAAATAACTTCCATTTAAGGGTGGAGAATAGAATGTTAGTCTTTGTCTGGCAAACAAAATTTTGTTTCAATTTGAATCAGCTTATAGTCTTCTAACCAGAAGGCCACCTTAAATCATTCTCTTGTTACTGTAACTTTGTGTTGTCTTGAAGGTGGGTCTGCTATACTTTTTACATGAAGCTTGATTGGTCAATTTTTTCCTCATGAATCATGATTTAAATTTTTGTTATTTGTGAATCATGATTGAAAAAGATGATAAGATCTTTTCATGTCCATGTGGATGAATTTTTTCATTTAAACCTGACCCGTGAATGAAGGGCTGTGGTTTGTGAACCATTTTGGTTTGTGTGATAAATTTCCTACTCTTTCAAAGAGCCAAACTCAGAAGATGATTGGCTTTGTAAACAGGTTAGAAAGGTTGAAGGTGAAAGTTTTCGTTTGAGAATCTGTTTTTTTTATTTTAACTTGAAACAAGATCATCTTCAATTTCACATGAACTTGAGTTTTGGATTGTTATTTTTGATGTGTGAAAAGGCCAAGTATTTTTACTTTTAATTAATAAGTTTTAAAAATGGAGACTCTCTTGAAGGACACCTTAGTTCGGTTTTTATAGCAAATTATTTCCTCTTTTGTGCTTTGTTTTTCCTTCCTAACACTTTCTTATCTTCCCAACTATCCTCCATTTATTCTTTCATCCATTCTTCCTTTTATATTCTTCTTTCTATCTCATTTATTCTGCTCTGTTATACAGGTTGTCCTTCACTGAAAGCCTTGAGAACAAACAATTGCACTCCTCCATCACCAGATTCTGAAGATTCAGATGATGAGCAGGAACAACAATAATAACTGTTTGGTTTGATGAGATCAAGTATGAATGGGGAAAATATTTAATTAATTTATCTTCTCTGCTCCTACACTGAGGAATATATTTTGCTTGGATTGTTTAAATTAGGTACAAAATAATTTGTGTGATGATCATTTTGTGAAAATTAAGAGAAATGTATAATTTTCATTATAACGTTTAAGTTTGCAAAAAACCACAGACTTTATACAAGGCAAAAGTTGTAGTTGTGTTATTTATAATTAATATTTCAAATTGAGGTTACAAAGTCTGTCTAAATTCTAATTATGTTGAGTTTCTGTTGCACTCAGCATTCCTAAAATACATTAAAAAAATTATTTCACAACAGATCAAAGTAAACTCAGGAAAGTAATAATTGTAACTTGTTTTTAATGTGGCAGAATTGAAGAAGTCAATAAACTTAAACATGCTACTTTTGCTTTTGATATTTGGAACTTATCTGAGGGGTGTCCTCTTTGTATATGTGGTTATATGTGTAAACATTAAATTTGGCCATGCATGATTCCTCCTGAAAGTATATCAGTTCTGTCGAGTAACTAAGGGTGAGTCTTGAAATTTTAGATGATAACTTACAAAAGTCCACATTCTGGACACAAAGTAACTCCCAGTACAGAGCTGTGATATGGTACCGCTGAATATGCTTTGTGCAACCTGGGAATGGAGGATGCACATCTTCAGTTTCCATTAGATGGACAGATTTCAAATAGATTGGATCTAATCAGGGGAAATTAATTATTTATTGATCTCCTCTTTGGTAGGACAACCCTGAATCAAATTTTTCTTGAAATCACTTTGCAGAAACTTCCTTCCACTCCAGCAGGTTTCCTCTTGTGAACCTCATCCCCATTCTTGCTCTCTGTCCCATTTGTAGAAGAGTAACCTTTGAAAACAGGTGACATTCTTTCCTCACCAAAATTTGATGGAAGTCATAGATTAGTGAGAGGTCTTAGATTTGAAGTGAACTTGAGAACTGGAGAATTAAAATTGTTTTTGTGGGAGGTATTGAAAATTATACTCTACTTAGTGGAAATCGATATAAACCACATCTTATTTATTTTTGAACATATTAGCCATATACAGTCGAACCTGTATTAAGCGGCACCGTATTAGCTGTCACCCTGTTTAAAGCGGTCGGTCTGTCGGTCGGTCGTTGGTGATTGCCTAAAAATTCACTCCACGTCTTCTTACGAGGGATGGCAAAAGGCCTTAAAAATTGGGATCCTTAAATCCTATTAGTGTACAGATTTGTATCAGAATCAACTCATCAAAAAAAGTGGAAAGATTACTGCGGGGATCTCTTAATAATCATTTAGTTTTTAACGAATTTTCGTTCCCCTTCGTTCAATAGTTATCTTTACTTCCGGTGTAAACTGCATGAGCCTGTGATCTTTGTCCTGTGGAGTGCACCAATAGAACCACGTGAGGGATATAAAACACGTAATGTGATTGGCTTACGCTTGTTTGAAAGAAGTGGAGGGAAAAAACGAACAAGATGGTAGAGTGGTGAAGACGGTTTTCCACTGAAGAAGTTTCCGTTTGAATTTTGTCTACGGATATCGAGTTCTTAGGCATTCCTGTTTATGACACAATCAATCATGTCCGTTGCAGCTCTTGTAGGATCTTTTGATGATATCGTCCGCTCCACAACGGTACTTGCTGAAGGAATTGAAGGAGGTTTGCTGCGGCCAAGTTTTGTTATTTTTCATTGTTTGTGAAAATATTTAATTTTTATGGCATAATTTGACATAAGAAAAGTCCTTATCTTTGTGTTACATTTTTTCGGTAGGAAATGGTTTTTCTTTCGGGCTTATACGCTTTATTGTAGAACTTCGATAGTTCCAAATTACAAACTTGTAAACTTTGATCTGAAATGAGACGTTATGTCAATCGACCTAAACGACGTGGATTAAAACTATGTTCTCTTTCTTTTTTAGAATTCATCAAGTTCGTTTCGCAGCAGGAAGAATGCCGAAAGAAATGGCTTGTAGCAGAGAATGAGGCCGTCCGACTGAAGCAAGAAATCGCCAGGATCACGGTAAGTTTCGCTTGGGTATGTAAACGAACCATCAATTCTGTTTCTTTCAGAAGTTGTTTCTCAGTGGCTTTAAACTATACTCAACCAAAATTTTCTCCCAAAAATCTTTTTTCAGGCTGAGAACGAAGCACTTGAAGTGAAACTGAAACATGCAAGGTATTTAGACAAAAATGACAGAGCTTTGGTAGATTTGAGATCGAGGAATTTTTAATTTTAGCTGTCTGTCTACCTTAATTTATTGTTTCGTTTTGTCATGAGCTTTTTCTCTGCGTTTTTGCCAGGAGTCAAGTTGAAGTAGAAATTAAGAAAAGAATGAAGGCAGAGGCAACCCAAGATCACCTGGTGAGAAAACTGATAAACTCTCTCATAATTTATATTAGTGACAACATACCATTATTTGAGGTATGCAATGTACAAATTAATAGAATGCATTTCATTTATTGACACTACTGTGAAGACCATCTCTGATAGTTGTAATCACAGATCTTCCATGTAAAGATACCATCTTCACTGAAGTCTTCATCTCCTTAATAAAAAGAAGTGAAATTGCTCTTTACTGCATTCTTCCCCTTCTGCTCCTGTTCAATGGCTACATTTAAAAGTTTAATGTGACAAGTTTGCATTTTGCTATCATTCAGCACTGAAAGCTGAAAAGGGCTTGGTACCACAGTCATCATCACTTAATTAAGTAGGTTTTAGGTTGTATTTTTTACTTCAAAATATATTTTCTATCATGAGTTCTTCAAGATTCTATTAATATTTGGTTTGTTACATAAATTTCAATATTACAGGAAAGACAAGTGGCCTTGATCCGTGAACTACTAAATGACAAAGACACAATGAGCAGGTTGAATGACAATGAAAGACAAACACTGATGCAGTTGAGCCAGTGTCACCATGAGGATTTTGCCAGTCCAAGGAAAAGGTTTGTGGGACTGATCTATTGGCTTCTGTGGTTACCTTTTTTTAACCTTTCATGCCCTAATGTCATTATACATTCTCTGGCATTCAACACCAACCCTTGCCTCATTGCTCAGGGAAAGTGAAATATCTCTGTGGGTAAGTAAAAAAACTCTAAGACTTGCCCAATTGAGCAATCAGATTTTTCACTGGAGCTATATTTTGCAGAACAATCTGATTTGCAGTGAAGAAAGTGACTGGTAATATGACAGTGACCGTAAACGTGATAAAGAAATAAACAACCTCATATCGGTTTGCTGTCCTGTTTATTTGTCTGTTAAACATATATAGGTACAACTTCTAAACATATTTATAGCCACAGAGGATACTATGTTTGAAGCCACCATGTTTCTCTGTGTAATAGGAACGCTCATCATGATGGAAACCAGTTTCTGCATGGCCAAATGTGCTTCAATATTTTTGCAAAGCATTTATTAAGTTACTACTTAGTGACTAGGGAACACCAAATCATCCCATAACAGTTTGATATAACTTTTACTATTTCATTCATGGACAAAACTTCATGTCAACTATATTGCATAATCAAATTTACATTTTTTTTGTTTTTTTAATTTTTTTAACAAGCCTCCTTTCAGTTTTCGTGGCCCTTTAGTAGGTGGGCAACCAAAATAAACTATAGAAAAACAAAATTGGCCAGAAAGTTAGTGTCAAACACTGTAATCTCCAAACAGTTCTCTATAAATTTCCTTTGGTGATGATGAGGAGAATTTGTTCAACAATCACAAGCTTCTTCAGTTGGTGATCATTTCCTTTATTCTCAAGACCCAAATATTTGATTCAGAGGTTATGTTGTAAGGAGAAATTAGTAACTAGTCACTCTTAAGGGTCAAAGGGTTAAGAATGTTATTTCTCATGAAGGATTTGCCAAGTACTGTATCTCTGTAGGTGGGTGATTTTTGTTGGCAGCTGGCTGCTTTTGATTACCCTTGCTCCCCTATCACTATAGATTAAATTTCCCTGCGACAATTATATGTTGCATAAGTTGTGGATGGTTGGTGAGCCATAATTATTATTTTTATTACTTTAGGCGCTTCAGTAATCAGGATGAATCTACTGGTTCAATCTTGTCTCCTTCAGACATCAGTTATGACAACACAGAGGAGGACTTGGTAGGAATTTTGATATTAAATGTTGTGATCATTGTAATTGTAGTCCTACTGTATAATAAGATAATTTCCCTCACTCAGGTCACTATACAGTAGACTTGATCAGTGTTCTCCTGTTTAGGGGTAAACGGTTAAGTTTTTGGCTTGTAGTACCTCTTTTCACCACTCAAAATCACTTGGAATTCTTGAAAAACTTTTGCAGGTAAAAGGACTCATTGCTCTACTCATTACTCTCATTTTACCTGTCCTGCTTAAAATAAAGGCTGCCTGATATGAGATGCCCAGGTCAAACATTTTAATAATTCATCTGATATGTAAATTTACCAGATAGTCTCACCATCTACCCATGATTGTTAATAAATTATTGTTCACATGCAGGCTTTTATTTGTTACTTTCCAGGATGTTTCTCATCCCAGGAAAACCTTAAGAAAGGCAGTAAGTAACAATTACAATGTAGATAATGGAAGTGGGGGTGGTGCAGTGCTGGGAGAGTGCTTGCCTTCCACCACTGTGGGTGGGTTTGATTCCTGGACCTGGCATCATAAATGGGTTGAGTTTTGTAGATGGTTCTTGTCCTCTTTCCAAGGGTTTTTCTCTGGGTCCTTTGGATTCCTCCCTTTTACCAAGAGATGGTGGACTTTAGGAATGTCCACTGCTAGATTTCCGTAACTATTATCCCATTATTATTATGGTAGTAAAACGTAAGGATGCCTCCTTAAGATATAAGATATTGACAAGGCGCAATTGCGTAGCTTGTCATTACCATAGCCTAAAATAATTCGTAAAATAAAGAAATTCTCAAATGGTATTAGAAACTCAAAAAGTTATGGGTAAAAGTTTGGCCAGTTCAGGTCCTTTGATGTCATTATCCCATTGTTGTTATTATTATTATTATTATTATTATTATTATTATTATTGTTATATTTTTTACCAGTAGAACTCATTTTCTATGGTTATGTCTACATGAGCAGAACCAAGAAGTCCTAATCTGAGTCAAACTCTGTATTTCTTCTTTGTGTAATTTCAGCCTGCACCAGCAGCACAAGAGCTTGATGTAAGCACATCTACTTTGTTAACTCTTATTAACAAAATATCATCTATGACATTTTCAGGTCTCAAACCAACTTTTTTAGGAAGAAAACATGACTATTGATTAAGATCAGTTGTTGTAATTATTAGGAGATCCAGGACATTAAATCTGTTGACTTAGTAAATGATTTTTAAAATGCACTTTTTCTTTATTCTCATCATTTTTAGGTTACTCCTCCAAAAAGACCCAGAACTGATGAGGTATACTTGAATTTCTAATTCTAAAGCTGTACACTTATAACAGTGTCCACGAAATGCAGAACATTGCTTTAGTTATCTAGAAATTCTTTCTTGACCATTGAAAGATATTTAAAAAATGTCTGCAAGTAGAGCCGTTGGCTTATGAGAGTGTCCCTTAGCAGAGAGTTGACTGTACTTGCTAATGTACACTCTGACTGACTTTCAAGTTCTTGCATGTTTTTTTTTTTTATCCTCTTGTTTTTTTGCTCTTGAATTCCCAGAGGTAGATATTGCTTTTTAAATGGTGAAAAATGTGCAAGATTGTTTTGTATTTGAAATTCAGGGAGATGGGCAGGTGGTGGTGAAACACGTTGTTCCAGACAGTCCAGTCCATGTTCCAGTTTATCCAAGTCCACAGATTCATGTTCAGCCATCAGCCCCTGGTGAGATATCTGTCAGAATATCACTATGAGTCTAATATGTGCAATCTTTAACCTTTTGATCCCTAAAAGTGTCTAGCGTCTAATTTCTTCTCACAACATCATCCCTGAGTTGCAAGAATGAAAGAAATGATCATCAGTTAAAGAATCTTTTGATTGTTTTGCAAACTCTCCTTGTCAGCACCAGACAAAATGTATAGAGAATATACATATTGATGTTAAGGTGTAAAGGGTCAAAGTTTTGATTTTATCAGCATGACTACTAACAAGGATTGACTTCAGACAATTGCAAATGTTGATTGTAAAGTCATAAAGTGTCTCTGTACCACTGATTACCAGTGATAACCTGAGGAAAGAAAAAGCAGGCTGGAATAGGTTAAAATATCATAAGTGTTGTTTTATTTTGTTCAAGTTTACTTTACATAATGAAAAAAAAAATGTTTTTTATCCTTCTATTCAGAATTAAATTATCGAGACCCATACCGTCAGGCAATACGAGAACTTGAAGAAATTACTAGCCCAAGGAAGGTGACTCCACAACTACAGAGGTGAACATTGTTGTTTATCAATAAGCTGTTGTTGTTATTCATTACCCAAATTCTAGTTTAGTTCAGGAAACTGTCAATATGCATTTGAATATCAACATGAAGTTCTGACCTTTTCCTTTAAATTGGTTATTGTTAATAGCACTGAATGGGAGGAGATGCCTTAGAATGAATGGCATACATTTACAACCAATAACACATTACAATGGCCTTGCAAGTATTTAGTCCTCTGAAGTACCCTGTTTCAAAGTCAAGTTCAGTGAATGGATGCTTCACCTTCATCACTCAATAAATTTCCCAAGGGTTATGGAAAAAGGGAACATCAGAGTTACTCTTTACTTAATCAAACATTAAATTCAACTAAACCTCTGATCAACTAAATTTTCAGCAATCCCAATGCTGTGTTAATTTCAAAGTCATATTGTTTAAATGACAAATGACAATAACGGAGTTAAACATCAGGCCCTGGTTGTTCAAAAGGTAGATAATGCTATCCATAGGATAAATCTCTATCCAGTGGAAAAGAGATCACAAAATGTACTGCAATAACACAAGATAGAGGTTTATTCAGTGGATAGCATTATCCACTGTTTGAGAAAGGGGGGCAAGCAGAGACAGGTATATCTTTTCTGGGATAGCTTCCCAGTTATCTGGCTTGTGATATGTTCAACCACAATGTTGTAGTACTGAGGTGTTCTTTCTTATTCATTTTTCTTCTCCTTTTTAATTTTTTTTTTTATTGATTACTTTCTTCTTTATTTTTGTGATGCTTAACTAAACATCACATTCTCCTAATTGAGGGCAGGGTTTACCTGAATGAAAAACAGTATGTACAAGACACAGCAGCTGCCCAACTTTTGCTAGTTACATGTACTTTGCAAGATTTCCCTTCTTCCTTCTTTGGTCATCAGATTAACAAATGTATTTTTCTGGCACCATACTCCATCTCAGGGATATGGCTAAGGTGATGATGCGGGTTTACATCCTTCAAATTTTAGAATTTAATAAAGGCCTTGGAAAACAAGCAGCTGGAGATACTCAGTAAAAGAGTAACTTTAGTTTATCAGCATTTCTTATAGTTTTTTTGTTATTGTTCCAGAATTGCTTCACAGAATGGCAAAAGACCTGCAACAAAGGAAAAGGTAAAGTGATAGTTTTATTTGTTTTTAAATTTTCTCAAGAATTGATCATTATTTAATTTGAGTTGATAGTGACTCCTTAATTAATTGTAATTTCAGAAACATGTGTTGTGCTCCAAGACTGTTATCAAGCCAGAATCTTGCCAACCAGTGAGTATATGTGAAAAACAAACAAACAAAAACAGGTTGTTAAAAATGTGAATGAATAGAGAATCAGTGAAGATTATGGTTTACTGAAAATATCAGCTTTTTTTTCTCGTTCTTTAGTGTAATAAGAGGATAAAATTTGGAAAACTGGCCTTGAAATGCAAAGGTAATTATATGATAATTAATCCCTTTACTCCCAAAAGTGATTTACATGTAACTTCTCCCTTAGTATTCATACATTATCCAGCATACAAGTAATGAGAAAACTCAAACTTATTACAAAGAAGTTTTCATCTTGATCTAACACCAAATTCTTGTAACTGATTTACAAGGAAATGTGGGTGGTAGAGGGGAGAATTAATAATTAGATCTTGGTTGTTGAAGAGTGGAGATTAATAGGGAAGGAATACTGTTCTTGATTTGGTGGTATGAACTAAGTTGCAATGTGGTGATGTTTTCTGTGGTTTGTCTTCTTTGTGTTAAATGTGAATGATACAACCTGTTAATTGTACAATTTGTTACTTGAAAAGTTTTCTTCTGTGACATTTCTTCATTTTCTTGGATTTGCCAGGAAAACTAAAACATACAGTGAATTATTGCCCCCAAGATCTTGTTACAAATTCCCTCACTGTCTGCCATATAATTCTTATGATAGCTGGGAGAATTTGGTATTGCAGCTACTAATAATCCCCTACTGGATACAATTTTTTTTTTCATTTTCATCATAGGTCAGCTTGATGTGGTATTGATAATGTGTAAAGGAATTCTGTCTTAATTACTCATGAGAGTTAGATGGTTAAATGTTATTGTGTTACATGAGAGCAGTTCTGTTTGCCAAGTACCTGCTTAAATGTGATATGTAATTTTATTTCAGATTGTCGAGCTGTGTGCCATCCAGACTGTAAAGACCACCTTCCTTTGCCATGTGTTCCAAGTGTTGACACACCTGGTTCTGGACGGAAGCGCCCAGTATGTATCACTGACTCTCATACTGGGTTGAATAATACTCTTCACTGGATTAATTGGTATCAAAGTATTTACTCAAGCCAAGTTACCCATGCAGCCAGAGGTTACCCCGGTTTGCTTAATGTGAAACAACTAGGAGTCTATTACCACTCCCCACTGGATGGAGTGCCAGTCCATCAAATGGTTAATGCATCCCACCCTACCCCACCTCATCCCCTTCCCCTTCCCTTGGCATTTCATCAGGCTTCCCAGAAAATTCCCAGGTACCCGTTTAAACCCTTAACTTCCAAGATCTACCGTTCAGCATGAACTCTGTGTTAATAGCATTAAAAACTATCAATTGTCCTGGCTTTTAAATTCCGGTTCGTGAATTGCGTTTCAATTAAGTCAGCCCGAAAGTATTCTGTCTGGTTTCTAGAGTAGACAATTATTGCCATTATAATTAGTTGTAGGTCTTGTATTCTGTTTTTGTTTGTTGACTGATTGCTGTTGATGATTTGTTTTTTTTTTTTATGTAGGATGAAAACATCGAGTTTTATGCTCCCACCACAGGTCCTATGGTGCCCGAGATTGTTGTAAGTGAATTGTCATTAAGGATTTTGTTGTACACGCCCTTTTAGTAGAAAATCTTAGGCCGTGTTCAAACGTCTTGCTCCTGTAGTGTGGAACTGAATTCATGAATTAAGTTCGCAAAAGCGCAGCGTTTAAATTAAACTATTTAATGTCGTTGAGCAAGGAATTAAGCTTGACGATCACTGCGCCCCCCAATAAAATCATAATTTATGTTAATTTACTTTGGCTGGGGAGTTACGAGGATAAATTGTTTCGTGGCTTCAGTTTATCCTGCATTTCGTGCTACTCAAGCTAGACGTCTGAACTGGACCTTCCACATCTTAGCCATTCTTTTGGGAGGCTGCTAAGGTTCTCAGGCGACCCTATATTTTAGTGCGCTTTATAAAGTCAGCCGTTACATATGTAGTAATCGCCCATTACAAAAGAGATCAAGGGTTTACAGTCTAGCTTGTTTTTTGTTTTTTGTTTTCTTTTTTTCAACTTATTTATGTTTTTATTTGTTTTAGATCAAATGTATCGACGAAGTTGAACGACGTGGTCTTTCAGAGGTCGGAATCTACAGGGTACCAGGGTAAGTAATGTAGGTTTATTGAGGTTTCAGGATTCAGTCCAAATGGCGGAAAAAGCCTATCGTCCATGCTAATTCTCACGCGGCTTGCTCCTCTAACTGATTGGCTGAAAACCAGCAGTCTTAAGTCAGATTGGTTCATAATTTGCCCCGCAATCAAATATCTTATAGAAGTGCATTCCATAACAAATTCACCTGTGTACAACTACGAATTATTCGGGATACTTTAGAGATAAACTCTCTCTTTGTATTTCCAGGGCTGAGCGCAGTGTGAAAGAACTCAAGGAGAAGTTTACGCAGGGAAAACTTCCTGACTTGGTAAACAACCAGTGAAAAAGGGGTTTTTAAGTTAGACCGCCACGGGTGATTAATTATATTGTTGTTGTCGTTTTGTTGTTCAGCGAAAAGTTGACGATATCCACGTGGTTTGTGGACTGCTGAAAGACTTCTTACGTAACCTTGCCGAGCCTCTGGTCACTTACGATCTGTGGTCGAATTTCGTCGACGCAGCAAGTAAGATTTGTTCGTCTTCCGTTTACGTGTGCGTGTTATCCCTTCGTCTCGCCTGCGCGCTTAATCTTCACCACCCCTAAGAGTGACTAGCATCTAATTTCTTCCTACAGTATCGCCCATGAATCAAATCTTTAAGGTCAGGAGAATATAGGAAATGATCCCCAACTGAAGAAGCTCTTGATTGTTAAAACAGATTCTCCTTGTCAGCACTTTGCGAAATGTATAAATGCACACTAAAACACTAAATGCACACGGGTGTATAAGGATGCACATTCTCTGGTGGACTTTCAGTGACGCGCTAATACTCAAAACCAGACAAAAGAGATATTTTCACCCTTCTTCAATGGATTATTGAGGATTTTTTGTGTGTTCCAGAAACACTTGAGCGCAAAAATGTTCATCTTTTGCGAGAAACTCTGCGTTTGCAATTTTTTTCCATGTATTTGTTGATTTTGTCAGACAAAACAGATGAAGACGACAGTGCAAGTGCGACATACCAAGCTGTCAGTGAGCTTCCTCAAGCGAACAGAGACACTCTCGCTTATCTCATATTGCACTTGCAGAAGTATGAAACTAAATGTACCATACTGAGTTAATTAGTTTTAGTACTGAAGACACGAAGTATCAAACGTCTTGGTCATTCTCGACACAACTTTATTTCGTCAAACACTCTGGATACTTGTACAATCTACGAGGCATTATCACGCTATATGATTCCCACCAATGGTTTTTGAAAACCAGCTTGCCTTCTTTCTTCTCAGTTCATCAAAATGTGACGTAGAGAAAATTAAGAAAAATCGCGAATTTGAGAAATGTCTTTGAAAGATTGCTGCATTTTTACATTTGATTTTCACTAAACGTGATATGAATATAGATAACTTTTGCAAACTGTTAAACGAATCCAATATTTTTTTAACGCAGTAGCAGAGCATAACGTCTACTCTACACTGAGAATCTCCAAAAAATTCTGAGGAAAAGAAGATCCTGACATAACAACCAGCTCAAACTCTCTCCTCGTTCCTTTTTGTTATTCATAGAGCTTTGAGAGAGAGAGAGAATTGTAATTAACTTAACGGTTCATATAGCGTTTTGTGTCAGACTTTCTGAAATTAGATCATATCCTCATTTTCAGAGTGTCACACTGCATAGAATGTAAAATGGATGCCAGCAACCTTTCCAAAGTATTTGGACCGACTATCGTGCAGAACTCCTCCGCCAACCTTGAACCAATGCAGATGTTACAGGAAGCCAAATGGCAACCCAAGGTGGGTAGGGTGGGGAAAATCCGTGCTAAGAGATTTACACATGAACACGTGATTAAAAAATAATGAAATTTATAGAATGCACAAAACGAATCTAGTGAGCAGACAGGGATAAAGTTTGGGGTTTCACAGGAGGAAACTTCGCGCGCCAACTGTATGTGCTATGAACATCGTTTCAGGAAGCAATTTTAATATTGTGGCTGGGTCCCCTCCGTATCGAGCCAAACTGTCCCGTTTGCACAAAACTCGGACGGAAATCTCAGCTCAGACGAAGTTTTCACGGAAGATGGAATAATTCTTTCCGCTAAATAAATTCGCTCGTATTAATTTTTTATCAGAAACTAACAAAATCAAAGTTCGTACAAAGGTCATATTTTGTTTCTCCTCAGGTTATGGAGCGACTTCTCTCAATGCCTGTTGACTACTGGAATCAGTTCATAAACACTGACGATGAGAATATCCGTTCACCCCCATATAACCCGACCTCTCATCGTGCGGACGGAACCCCGCTCACCCCGGAGTGTAGACCCGGTAAGCCCACTTTCCCCCCGCTCCCCTCCCGCCTTCCAACACTTCCAACTTGAAGCTGCAACAGCTTGGCTTCAAGTTTGCCTGTTACTAATCTCGTGAGCAGACCTTAAAAACCCTTCGCACCACACGTCCGTCTTAGCCTGGTGTGTTCTGTTCACATTAAAGAGTTCAGCCTGAATTTTCAAATCTCGTTAGAGCACCTTTCCTAACGGTCCTGGTGTTCTGTCACTTTTAGTACCAGAGAGCATGCTTGGACCGCTGACTGCTTCAAACGCCAAGTCAGTCAAGAAGAAGGGAAGTTTTCTCTCCAGGACTCCTCTTACACCAAGGTAATCTTCAAGATCTTTTCTTACATACTGTGAAAGAAGACCCCTATAATCCCTTTTTAATGTTAACATTCTTTCCCCGCTAATAAAGGAAGATCTATTCCTTACACCGCCTAAAGGAGTATTCGTCTAAAACTACTTTGTCCTGAAGGCTCCCCACCCCAGCTCTCACCCGTTGCCTTCACAAAAACACTTTCGAAGGAAAGTTAGAACAATTGGAGAACGGAGCAGTGATTTACCCTCAAAAGTAGATTGTTTGGGGTTTGTTCTTCTCTCTTATCTAGATTAAAGAAAAATTTGTTTGAGTTTTGATTTTCTTCTTTTTTTGTCTGTCTATCGCCATTGGCGTGCCTTCAAACATGCCTTTAACGACGAGTGGTCTTTTAAAACAAAATGGAAATTATACACGCAGTTTTCCTCAAGCGTATTCAACTTATTTACGGGCGAATTTTTTTTTCTTTTTTTTCATTAAAATAGCAGTTATTTGCAGTCTGTAAAACCGATTTATATGAGACACGTTGTGTACCAAAACATCGAAATCAAATGTAGAGAGCTGAGACCGCAGACGAAATTTTATCAAACATTCACCATCTAACTTTGAAGTGACACACGAATGCAAAAATTCCACGCGTGAATTTCGCGTGAATCGCGTGGGGGGCACCGAGCTTGCGCAGTGACCTGACAGGTGCAGTTTTTGTGGGAATAATTTCGCTCGTTTTAGTCTCCGTTCACAGCACATATGGCCGGAAAGTAAAGTGATTGATGGGTAAATTAAAAAAGATCATCTTTTGTGATATTACGAGGTGGCCATGGAAATAGAAAGTAATTTTGTCGAGAAAATATACATAAGTCAGGTTTCAGTGGTGACACTAGTTTATTCTTTTTCACTGACCACATTTCTATCGTTATTGTTTGTCAGTTCCCACGTTTTATCAAGCATTTGTTTCGCCCTCGCACAAAAAAGAAAAACATTACTTTAAACTCAATAATCGTCGTCAAGTAAAAAAAAAGTCGAGGCTCATTAAAAAGTAAAAAAAAAATTCATCAACGATAAAGGCGTTAGTTTAGGCTAGAAATTATTATCTCAGTTCAAACTATGGACCCATGGTCATGAACTCGCCAGCGCGGAGCCTTTCACTTCAACTTTCTGCCGAAGATTCGCCGAGGTTCTGAAAATTCGACGTTGACCGCTCACAAACCGGCCACATTCTCCAACGAAAAAAGTTTTTTTTTCCTTCGAGAAGCCTCGAAAATCGGGAGAAATTTAATGTAAAAAAAAGAAAAGAAAAAAGGAAAAACTATAATAATCCTTTGACCTCGGCGGAAGATCATTTCATCTCTGGATAAATCGTTTGTTGAGCTTGAAAATTTCCAAGCAAGGCATGAAGTTTTTTTTCGACAATTTGGCCGTTCGGTCAATTGCTTATGTTCCGCATACTCATTTATTTTGTTTTTTTCGTGTATACAAAGTATATTTACTAGTTTTTGCTATAATGAAACTTGCAATTTTATTTGATTGGAACTTAAATTTTCGTCTACTCTTAAATTTAAAATTACTTTGAAGAATATTTTGGTAAACTAACTACAATTTCATCCCTTTCACAATTCTTTATCCCTGGAACGTAGTGCTTTAGTAATCGGCATAGGTCGGCATATCAATTGGCTGACTTAAAGTATATATATTTTCACAGGAGTGCCTGTGTTTATTCTGATCATTGCTAACTGTTTTGGAAGTTTGTCAATTGACGTCATGTAGTAACCCTTGTTGTTTCTTCTGTTTCTCGCCAGGTTTGGAAGCAAGAGCAAAAATCCGAACAAGAGACCAACACATTTCTTCGCTTCACCGATGCTAAAATAGATTATAACTCTGTAGTAAACCTCTTAAATTGTTTTATAGTTCTTGTGTTGACAAGATCGATGTATCCTTCGCTTGATGTGTAAACATGTCAGTCCTTGTGACGATGCGGGCGACACGACTCTTATCGCACGATTGATACAGGAAGATCATCCTTTAAGTATACATACATGTATTGAGACTTTGTGGAGCTCCACTTGTTTACTGACTGATTCTGACTATCGCTTTCGACTCGAATACCCTTGTTAATTACTGATATTTTGTGTTTAAGATAGTTTATTTTGTTGTGTCGTCTGACATGTCATGTTTTCAAAGTAAATTGAGAAGATAGCTTCTGTTGTGGTATATATATTCTCTAAAACGTGCCCGTTTTAAAGCTGTGGTCTCCCAAAAAGTCTTTAACCTGAAACTTATCAATTTTATTTGACACAGACAAAAAAACATTTTTAATCTACACAGCCAGCTTTTATGGCTATCAAATTTACTCCTATTAGCTTTATCGGGAAATATTGAATCTCTTTAAATAGTAGCCCTGTAATTGTGTACGGTAGCTATAGAACAATTTCATTTTGCATTTATTACAACTGAAGAAAAATAAGCTATACCTTTCACAATGCCTAACCCTGTCAGGATTTTAATTATTACGAAAATCTTTGAGGCTGTTTATTTCGTTTAGGCGTTTATCATTAACGGTAAGAATTTCTACTGCGTAACCAAATGCTGTTGGTTTAGTTTGTGTTCTTTTATATTTTTTACCGCCACTGTATGCAATATGTCATTCCTTGTCAGCGACGTAAGAAACCGCCGCTCAAAAACCTGATTATTGAGGACCAGGACAACAAAGAACTGAAGATCAAAGTTCTGTCACTAATGATATTATTTATCCAGATTAAACTTTCCAGCAGACTGCGTTACACGACCTCTTTGAGATGTGTTGTACTATTTTTATACGCGTATCCCGGCTGCAAGAGGAAGGGGAAGATATTTTCGAAGCATATCGTCATGATGTTAAGTGTGACTTCGTGGGAGACCCTTTAGCGCTCATACTTCCGTTCAAGTGTTAACTGAGTTGATGTTTTGGTTTTTGTATTCTCTGAAGCTGAGAAATCAACAAGGACCAAATTATCAGCGAGTTCATCTCTAACTGATCGTAACCGATGGTTTCAAGGTTGTTTGGGGCAAATGAGAAACGAAACTTGTTACGCTTTGTACTTAAGTCTTGGATTTGTTCAGTTTACACTTGAAAATCTTGTAGTTAGAGTCTTGACCACTTTAGTCAGAAGTCTTCATTGCCCAACGCGTGTGTAGAATAATTATGCAAATTTGACTGACCTTTCGTCTGCGTCAGATCAATCGCACGGATCGTCTAGGCTGTGTCGAAGACGAATATAGATTTGATCGGAAACAAATCGAGAACAAAGCTCCTTGGTACCTCCAGTTTTAAAAGGCGGGGGGCGGTTCACGCGCGACAACTTATCTCCAAATTAATAAAGCTTGATTTTGTCCACATGCTTGAATAGAGTTCCCTCTCAACAGAAAGCAAATGGAATCTACGAGGGAACAAACGGTAGAAGACAGATCTTTAGAATGCACGGAACACAACACGTCGCGTCGAGCAAAAGGAATTAGAATAAAGTAGTTTTCCTAGATTTTTAAGTAAGACAAGACCGGGTTCTGGCGAGTGTAGTAAGCTTGCTCTGCAGCAATAAGTAGAATTTTCTTTGGCACTTACTGAAATGATTTTCCTCTGGAGAGAACCAGATGTTTCAGGGAATACTGAAGAAATTTTTCCGCTCACTGTGCTTTTTGACCGTGTAAAAGTAGGCTTCCGTGTGCTGACAGCAGACAACACGGAACCTTTAAATGGTCGTTTGCAATGGGCTTATCTCAACTAAATTACTACCTCACATCTGAAGGGAAGACTGAATAGGCCATTGGTAAAATAGTGCTTGTTTACGATGGCGTATCTTTTTTCTCTCTTTTCCTTATCAATGATAGAGTTTATTAGTAAAGAATTCATGGTGAGGATCTTCGTCTATCAAACAAACATGATCATGAAAATATGGTAGAAAATTTTAGAGCATGTCTAGTAGACCTGGTACATTCACACAAGGTTTTATTAAATCGATTGTCCACTGAATCATGGCGTTATCAAATACACAACAAAGACTAGTTTGGGATCACAACAAAAGATTTATTATACTAGGAAAGGAGACTGTAAAGTAAATAAACCCCTTTAAATACAATCGTTTTTTATCTGTGATAGGTTTTCTGCACGCTCAAATATACAGGTTTGACAGAAGTCGATGTTTAATTGCGAGCTTACATCTCGTGTATGGTCAAGCACAGTTTTCCCCTTTCTAACAACAAATCGCGTAAAATCAAGCTTAAAGGTACATTTACACTTCATTCACATAACAATTATGTTTAGGATAGTTATGCAACACCTTATTACTGCATATGATGAAGCAGACTTCAGCTCAATTCCAGACAATCTCAGTGGCACAAACTGCGTAAGGCAAACAGTAGGGCTAAAAATTTACACGGATTTCCGATCGAGAGTTCCGTAGCGACGTAATTTCCTTCATTATTCATCGATCGTTGGGAAAAAAAGAATCGATTTCTTGAAAAAAACACTGCTGTTGAAGGGTATACGCTTTAGATTCGTATGTGACCCGATTTTCATAACCTCGTCGACGAAGGAAATGTATGATGTATTTCAATAACAAGGCAACGCCATTTTGACCAATGACGCTGCGTTACTTAGAGTTTGACCAATCACAGAGCGATCCTGGGGCTATTGAGCTTAGCGGCAAAGAGGCGTGCTTTTGAGATGGGTCTAACGTGAGACTGAAGTAAAGTGACTCACTTTGTCCCTACATTGCAGTACAAATCTGCGCTTTTTGGACAAAGTTAAGGCGGAATTGAAGATTTTGACACTGAGCCAAGAATCTAGACTAAATACTGATGCGGTCTGTCCGTTTCCTTTGACTTCACAGCGAGGGATTTTTAAGTTATCTGTCGAGCTGGTTAGTCGCACTAACATACAGGCTTTGAGCATCTATCGGGCCGTCGGCTCCTAAGATACTACACAGAGTGCAACTACATTAGACTTTATGATGTCTTTGGAAACTGCAGCAGAAGGGATAGAGGAGAAGAAACAGTCACCTAAATGTGGAAGGCTCGTATTTCGTGGAGTTGAACTAGCATATCTGAATATCGACGGTGAATTCTTGTTGCCTTTGGCGGAACTGTTGGCTTTGATTTTGCCATCAACACCGCGCACAACGTTATTTACTAGGATGGAAAAAATGAAAGTTCGAAGGCATTTCTGCGATCCTGAAGAAATCAAACTGCTAAAAACAGTAAATGGAATTCACGGTTCGTCTGCCAACTGCACCCTACTTTCCAAAACAGAAGTAGAGAAATATTGTTCAATCTATATCGACAAGCCTAGCGAACTGAATCTAACGAGAGCGGGGGATGTATATCCAGAGCCATTCGGAAGAGAAAGTGATCGAAGGGAAAACAGTCGTAAAGACAGGGAGTGCACTGAAACGACCCACCAAAACAACAAAGTAATTCGGAACAAATCAGCAGTGCTAGATAAACACAAGAAATTGACGCCGCTTAAACGTAACCTAACGTTAACGAAATTCGCTAAAGGGAAGAAGCTAAAATTGCGCTCGGAAGCTGATTGTCAAGTAAATAAAACATTAACGGACAATACAACTTGTGCGGCCATTGACGGAGATCTAACTTCTGGAAACGTTAATGAATGCGGGGAAGGTTTTCTGGTCGTTCCGCCGTGTTCTTTACGTAAGGTGCAGAATTTTACACAAACGCAAGCCTTCGATAAACTTACTGTGAGCAAGAAACGCATAAACAAGCGTGACAGTGTGGATGGGAACAAAACGATGCGTAAATGGACTTCAGGGAAGAAAAGACCGGCTAATGATTTGGACAAACGGGAAGTTTTTGGATCGCCATTGAAAATTCCCAAGAGGAGGGAGTTAAATGGACATGTGGAAACCAACAAAGTAGTAAATGGAACGGGTCAATTTCGTTTTCATCGTTGCTCGTCGAAGAAGCAAGATGTTGACTCTCTCATTTCTGATTCATCGTCTAATGACAGCGGCTTCGCGTCGACGTCGTTGTCAAATGCAAGTACACCAACGAAAACTGATTTTTCAGCTGGTGAGCTGACCAGGTTGTGGAGAAAAGACGTCGACACAAAGAAATTCTCTTCTCCGTTAAAAATCACCACACCAAAGAAGAACAGATCAAGCGAGGAAGACTATGGAAAAAGCTTGACTCTATCGCCTCCAGCTTTATTGTTAAAGCGATTTGAAGATTCTTGGCTGGTGGAACAAAAAAGCCCCGTCAGTGCAAAGTTCGCGGGAACAAAAGTCTTGCCTATAGATAAAACGAAGCCCAAAACAAAGAAGAAAGCAAGCTTGACGCCATTATTTGAAGAAGTTTGCAGACCAGTGAAACCTCTTCCTGATAAAAAACAAGTGAAGAAGAAAAAGAAAAGTCTCAGGAAACCACCAAGTTTGATAGAGGAAATCGGAAGCCGCGAAACACTTATCACCAACGATTTAATCGTTGAGGAAAGGCACGACGTCAAAGGATTTGACAAGAAACCGAAGCGAAAAGACAAACTTCTTACGCTCAAATCTCGTAAAGGCCAAACTTTGTTTAACGGGCAAGTTTTCAGGTCGAACAAAAATGCTGACGTTTCAGCTAAAAAAGAAAAGAATCCAGAATACTTTCATCGAAAAATGGCCAGTCCCGCAATCAAAGTTGACGGTTATTTACCAACACATGAGGAACTATTGAAAAAGGACAAGGTACTTGAAAGACTAGTCGGTAATGCGTTAGCCAAATTCTTTGCTCCGGAATCAACGGAGCCTGCTCCGTTACCATACAAAGTCGACAAACCAAAAGCAAAGAAAACAAAGATTGCAGGAATAGCAAAGCCTGTTTTAAAAACAAACTCCCATTTTAAACTTTCAAATTTGTTCCCTGTCACTTCGCCTCTAACTCTTCAAGATGGAGGTTTGAGTCCGTTGTTCACCATGTCCTGTCCGAAAGGAAGCAAACCAGATTCCAACCATGCTCTGTGGAAATGGAACCTTGGCGGCCCAGTCGTTCGCGATTCTCCAGATTTCTTAAAACCAAAAATATTAAATAAGAAACCGGTTTCTACGTTAAAGCTAAGTGTTAACAAGGTGCCAAAACTCAAACGCAAGCGGATGAAACCGTTGGCGAATAAAAACCCGCCATCGCTTTGGCGTGCATCTGTTGATAACGACACCACGAGTGTTTCCTTCCCGGCTGACTCAGCGAAAGAAAGTGTTTCAAATACTACAGAGACTGAAATTGTCCATTGTCAAGTCAAGTCTGATGCTGTTTCGTGTTCAGCCGCAGTGAAAGTGAGTTAACACAGGAGAAGTTACTTTGCATGCTAGACACGAATTGCTATGCTACATAATTTAACCTTTGCACAAAAAATAAGCTTTCTTCATATTGATAAGTCTATCCTTTCTTCAAATTTGTTTGAAACCGTTGTAGAAAAAGCTAATACCCTCGAATTTCATATATTTTTGGCCTGTTGAGTTATTTACCTCACTCATTTATTTCGAAGTTAGCTTTAACACAACCAATGTAACAAGTCCCGTTACACTTCGAAACATGTGTCTGTATCAGATTGCAGCGAAGGGATTTTGTCAAGTTAAAACTGGCCTATTTGGGTGACATATTCTTCCGAAGTCTTCATATGAATTTTAAATGTTCGAAAATGTCACTTTTATGTTTCCGATTTTCATCATTGCATAATGTTTTCAAGGATTGATGAGGAAAAACACACTCTAGGGTCTGTTAGCTATGTTGGTTCTTCATAAATTGAACACTCTCTGATCACTGAATTTTTCAGTCAAACGTTTATTTAAAATTTTTTCTGAAATCATTCATAGGTAAATTATTTTGTAGAAATTGAGATACTTAAGAACAGTCTTCAAGGCAACAAAGGTGATAATCTCTTATTCGTCAAGGTTTTGTTTATATAAAGGAAATATTTTAAAAGGTTGATCTGTTTATCATACGCAACTTTTCGTTCTAGATTGATCAAAACTTATAGTTTGTATGTTATCACCTTTCTGTTATTATTAAAGTAAGTATGTTGTCTGCTTTAATAATTTCTTGATGTCTCAACATTTCTTTAAGTAGATTTTTACCCCTTTTATCCAAATCATGATTACTAATTAATGTGTTGTGGTTTGAAATAATTGTGGCTTGAAAAAGTTAGAACCATTTTAATTTTTATTTTCCAATTTTTTTCTTGAAATTTTGTCTTATTGTGATCCAAGTGAAGGTTAGGTATGATCCATGACAGAGATAGATATGAACTTGAGATGTGCCCCGACACATAATTCTGTAATTCCTTAACATCACTGAATGCCTAGCTAAGAATAGTGTAATTTTCCCTCAAAATTCATTTCATAATGTGTCACAAACTTTGAGCATGATGAAGATCCAATAAAATACACAAGTTATGGATGTTTCTTGTTTCCCATACCTCTGTTTTCTTTGTATTCTATCTATAGATAGGCTTGATTTCTGCTGCTCTCTTGTGTCCAGTCTTTGCTTCTTCTTTGTGGGTACAGAGGAAGGAGCGCAGGCTCGTAATCCGAAACAGCGGTTGGTAATCAAGCCTTAGCTATATATGAAGAAACTTGATTTTACAAGCACAAACACTACGCATTGTAACTTAAATGAAGGACAATTTTATGTGTAGTTGATATCTTGTGAAACAACAATGAAGTGATTGTTCGCTCTCAGTAAAAAATCTTGTGCACTTATTTATCTTGTATAGGGGAATTGCCGATGCCAAGTCAACCCAAGACAGTTTAAAGAATATTATTAGTTTTAAAAGTTGCATGTCATCAACTGAGGTCAAATTTTAATCTTTTGTTTAGAAAGCAATGATAAACTGATGTAAGCAAACATTCATGATCATTCAATTTTACAGGGTATTTTCCCTTTTTAATTTTTGCCTTACTGCATCAAATCGTTTATTTTCCTTTTCCTTTTTTGTTTGTTTGTTTGTTTGTTTGTATTTTTCAAAATGGAGGTTGTGTCAGGAATGAAATGTTAGGTAGAAACACTCGCCTTCTTTTCACCATAGGGACAGTCTGTTTCATTTCCATTTAGCACAAAATGTCATCCTGGTTTTCCATTAGAATAAGTATTGCAACAATTGGGTGCAATAGATAAAATATTTCAGGTCTGTCAAAAGCTGGCTGATCATCAAGACTGTGCGGTTTTGGGTTTGATGTCAAAATGAATGTTTTTAAGGGTCAGTGTATATCGAACAATCATCTTACATATCTGATGCTCGTGTCTGCTTTGATGTTGACCCCCTTAAGCATATCAGTTGCAATGAAACTTTTTCATGCTTTGCACCACCATAATCTTGAAAGTTGTTGACATATTGGCAACACAAGGCCAATTGATTCAAAAGACATGCCTGGCTCAAGTATTGATCCATCATTCCATCATTTGCTTTGTAGCAAGACATGGTTGGAGTCTAAAAAGTTGCATACACATTTCTTAAATGTTAAATTGTCAGGGAATGTGAACTTACATCCTCACAATTCTTTTAATGTCTGCATTGATTTATGATACATTTGATTTTAAGGAAAAGAAAGTTATCGGATTCCAGTTGATTTTGCGCCATGTCAAAAACATACATAGTCTCACTTAGCATTGCTTTTGTTCTTTGTTCACTTTTTTTTTTCGTTTTTTCCTAAGATCAATGTCAACCTGATAAGAGAAAGTGGATTTCCTCTTGGTATTTGGCAAATATCCACGTGTATGTATCTTCTTACATAAATATTCGCTGCATTTTTAGAAGAGAGTACTTTCTGGTTGAAGAATGACAATGATTTACATACAGGAGGACCCAAATTATCCAAAATATCTATGATCCAATCGTCGTGGAGACAAATACAAGCCAAATTGTCTTTGTAATTAGAATGATTCTTTAGTAAACTATATCTCAATTTCTTTGACCAATTTACATGCCATATGTTGTCTAAAAGTATTCTTTCCTCAAGCCATGGAACAAATTTTTACACTGATTGTTTTGAAAAAGGCGACAGTTCTTTACTCCATTTAATTTTCCAAACATTTCAAGCTACTTTCCTTTGCAGCCGTTGCTAAGGCTTGTCACACAACGCACTCCCTCTGTTGACGAGAAAGTGCGTTGCGTGACGGGTCACGCGGCTGGAGGAGGACAACGGAAGTCCATTGAGAAGCAAGTGGACTTGATGTTGATGGTTGTTTAAGTTAAAATTTTGCTGGTTGGCGTCTCTTTTTTTTTTTTCACACAACACCACAACAGCGGCTTTACAACCCCACATTCTTCTAGAATCAGTGCGATTAGGAAGTGTAGGAGAAAAGTAAGAATATCATTTTCTTGCGTTGGGATTCCCAAATTTTGTTATGTTAAATATCATCTTCTCTTTAACCCCTTTCCCTTCCCCTTCGCCGTAAATGGCTTCTCTAATGGTCCGTTCTTACTTTGGTGATTCACGGAAACTTCGGAGTGCAATCTAAAGCGCGTTTTTATCATGCTTCTATATTTCCTTCAACTTAGACAGTCCCTTGAGGTGAAAAAGACCTCCCTAATCCTCCACAAAAAGAACCAGCTTAAAGAAAATCTCTCTCAGGCTACAATTCGCGTCAACATGACAACACCCTTTCGAGAAAATAGCCTGTTCCTAGAGGAGCGAAAACACTAACGAGGCTCGGGACGGGTTGCGTAATGAAAGCGTCTTTTGCGCGACACGTCCCAAGCCGCGCTCGCTTTTTTCACTCTACCGCTTCTATTGCATGGTTGACTGTTTCTCTCCGTTTTACTAACCGAATGCCTGGAACAAGCTATCGCGGAAAGAAACATTTTCCATGCCCTAACCCAGTCATTTCTGAGTCACTGACGTGTGCTACTGGCAATTTGCATAACATCTTAGACTGAAAATTCTGTCTGACCGCGACTTAATGTGGACTATATGTCCCAAGAGATAATAAACTGCTTAGTTATAGGGTTTCCCACATACCAAAAGTGAAAAAAAAAAACGCAAAAAAAAAAAAAAAACTCGTGTCAAAAAAGATAACTAAATGAACAGATATCTACTGAACAGGGTTAGAGCTTGAGGGTCTCTGCGGAACACTCATTTAAGCTTCTCCTAAGTCCACTTCGGGTCTTAGCGGGTTTCTTAATCTTATTTTTAACCACCAGTTCTTACCCCCTCTGAGCTCGCCGAGAAATGTATCTATTTGGAAAATGAGAACTGCACTGCACTGAAATAATCCCCCCTAAAATTGATTGAATCAATCCATAAATTTGTTTGATGGGAAAAATTAAGAGGAAAAAATACTAATCTGTTAGCCCGCCAACAGCCTGTTCTAGAAGTCAGTGAGCAAAAAAGTGCGATAGCAAATATAGCGCGACAATAACGGAGGAGTGAAAAACGAGGGAGACATGGATCGGGTAACCTTTTCACCCGACCCGACCCAAGCCTCCCTCGATTTTTCACACAGGCGATACTTACGATGCCGGACACTATTTTGCTCCGTTTTACTAGCTAAACGCCTAGAAAAGGCCAGTCTGTCATCTTCCGTCATCATTTCAAAGATGTCACATAGCCTGGAGGGGCACTTATCTTATTCAGCCTAAAATGATATGCACCGCCAAATTAAATGTCATCTGTGGGGTCTTTAGTCAAAATCAACGTCTACCATCTCACTTAGCTGGATCTCTTTCACAGAGACTGAGCTGGATGAATGGGAATGAAAGGGTTTTACATATGAGAAATTAGGATTGTGTGTGTAAAATATAATTGCAGTTGTTTTGTTCTATGAAAGCTAGATGTAACTTGATGAGGTCAAAACCCCGCAGTCTAAAACGATTTTTTTTTGTCTGTAACAGGGTAGAGGAATGAACAGATTTTGTCCTTAACAGGATTAGGATGAAAAGGCTTCGAGAAAGCGACCTACCCATCCCACCCCTGTCAAGTCGTGATGAGATTTTCCAGATGATCAAAACTAGGTCATTGAAAACATCCCATTGTTTATTCGGGAGACAGAATACCGATAAGACCAGATAAAAAATGAAAACTAGAAGAATTGCTTAATTAGAATTCATAAGCTAAGCTGATTTGTGTTTGCATTGTTGTGATGTTGCTTTTTCGAAATACTGATAGAACTACAGTTATAACATTAAATTCGTAATTAGAATTTTTAGCTCTTTTGTCTAAATTAACCCACATTCTAAACTTTTTTTCTAAAGAGAGAAAGAGAAATAAATTGTATACGCATCAGGAGCTCATGCTACTGACACGCCTCATTTTTTTCATCGAAATTAAGAAAGGCACTGTTGTTACGGAACGAGTGAATAATCTGCCTCTTGGTGCTATTGCGTGGGCCAAAAACATGATTTAAAAATTAGCACCTGTACTGACTATATGGGAACAAATTCAATGGATAGCTCTAGATTTACTGGTTTGTGAGAGGAAATTGGTTCGTGAGAAAGACTCTTAAAAAAACGTTCAAATACCAGGTTGATGTATAATGAAATGAAGTATTGTTGTAGGGAACTGAAAAACGTCAAATACCAAAGATAAAATATTTTGAACACGTGGGTATCGTGAAGCGTGAAACAATTTTTCTCTAGATTAGTTGATTTATATTTCCTTTTTCGTCATCGTCAGCACAAACATTACACTAATCAGGGACTGTAAAGAGCTTTGTACGAGACGAAAACCTCGTCTTTCGTTAAGGTGGCCAGGAGCCCAGGGCTTCTGAGGTTGTATAAAAGAGAAATCTTCATTTATAAAATCCCTCCGTTTTTTTTCCCTAAGCTAATACGATATTTATTTGAAAACAAAGTTTTTTTCCCTTTTCTTATAAAAGCTCAAGTGAGTTTTTTTTAAAAACGAAGTTTGAACATTCTAAAAAATTTCTAGGCGATTTTTTTAATTCCCCTATGGAAAATCGTAAAGCTTGTGCTCTATTGCCTGGAAGAATATAAATCGCAGATGAATATCAGATATGGATGTGTGGGCGTTGAGACAATCTGCCAGTTTACCGTAAAATTTATTTGCGTCAGTATGCCAGAATATGTACAGATGGTACGGCAAACGATCGCCGATAGCTCACAGCAAGCAATATTTGCTGCGTTCTAATTGGTTATTAGAACAATGGATGATCGACAACTTCCGAAAACAAATAAACATCCGGGAATTCAACCTAGCTTTGAGCTCTGTTGTTGGTTGTGATATGGCGAAGCGTCTCTTACAGTTGGTTACACGGTAGTACTCGCTACCTTTTTTTCATTTCCCTCTCAATCAAAATCCATGGCAAATCCATGGATTCGAACAACCTGAAGTACACCCTTCTCCTGTTCTGTGTTGTAGTCGGACAGTTCAGGGAATCGCTGGCTGTTGGTAAGCTTGAACTTTTGATCAGGTGCTCTGATCGGTGTGATCGATCACTCATTCGAGAACGCTCTTCAAAGCGTGAGAAATCGACTCATATTAATTCTCTGTGTTTTTTAGGCTGTTTTTCTGGGGCAGACTGTGATGTTGGCGAATACTGCAACCATGGTAAGTTAGGAAGGGATATTTAATACTGTATTTTGGGGGTAATTTTACTTAGATTTTGAATTTGTTGATCTGTCGGTCTTTGATCCATCTGTTTGGTTCTGTTTTGGTCACCGGTTGAGTTTCCTAAAAGTTAAAACCTCTTTTGAATTACTGTTGTGGATGTTTAATGTCTCACCATAAATCTAGATTGTCAAGAAAACGAATTCGGCGCAATTGTACATGTTTTTCTAAGGTACATCCACGAGCACCCGTGAAAGATAAAAAGGTTTGATTTTTACATAAATTTACTCAAGTCGTCTTCACTTCGAATGCGCTTCCCGCCTACTAAACGGAAGATTTTTTCGTTATCTTTTTGTTTTGGAAAACAACATGAAATCTTCGCCTGAAATGTTTTTTATGCCAATTTTAATGTCAAAAAATTATTGACAAGTGGTTTTGTACGCGAATTATTTTAGTTGTCAAGAACACGAAGATACGGTAAAGCGCTCTCGAATAAGGAAATGTGGCATATTTTTACATAATTACTTTAGCTTTGACCGGATTTCGTTCAGAATGTTGAAAAATAACCTGAATATTTTCCCACTTTTTTCTTTATTTGACAATGTTTTATTTTCCCTTTTGTTGAAAGAGTGTACACTTATAAAGAAAATAAGACCGGTTTAACACAGAATCAAATACTACGATAAGATTCGAATAAATGGTTCTTCTCTTCGAAGGAACGATTTGCATGAAGGCTGATTAATCGAATGGATCTCTGTATTTAATTAGTTAAGTTGGCAATATCAGTCCCTTCTTCCTCGTTTTTGATGAAATATCCATGAACCTTTCGAGAACTTATCGATCATTTCTTACTTCTGTCGTCCCTTTATCCCTGACACAATAAAGCTCCTCTTGATTAGTTGCGTATTTTTTTTACGTCAGAGATGTGGTCATCCTTATTTATCTCGACCACTATGCTTAGACTAGCTATATTCCTCTTGTTAGTGAGTCAGGAAGAGATATTGAGGAGGCATCTAGACACATCATGAAGTCGTACTTTATATTAAGGGTATTTCATCCATGCTTCGAATATCACAGAAAGATAATCAATTCGAAATGTTTGTGCCTTCGCATATTTTGAAGGTGCTTTTGTTATCCTGAAATTAGCTGTTCACAATCTGTTTTCACAGTTTCATCATTTGGGCATAAGTCTTTGAAATAGAAAGCGATGCTCTTAATAACACGTCTCTGTTTCTGAATTTCGGCGTAATATAAGTTTTTCACTTCATTAATTTTTTTCACTTCGCTGATGTTTTCACTTTCTATGCGTCATTGATCATCAGTGGCTTACAAATTCACAGTTACTATCACGAGTATAGTTATGTGTCAACTCTCACTCGGAACAGGAAGGAAAGCAAGTAACTGATGTGAGCTGCCTCTCTCAGTTATCGGGAGTGATGATTTTGTCTTTGAAGATTGAAAAACAAACGCGCGTTACACTACAAAAACTTCTGTTAGAACCAGTGTTTTAAGCCGGTTATTATTGAAGTCTAGGGAGTTATAGTCTGCTTTTTGTGGTTTTTCCTTTTCAAGAAAAGGAATCGACCGGGGCCTTTTTCGTGAGTGGTCAAAACAATCTATCATGGGAAGAATTGAAATTTGGGAGGGAGGGCTGCTTATATTTTTTTTCTCAAAAATGAGAGATTTGGTATGTTTTGTAAGGTCCTAAATCCTCCCTTAAGGATTAAAATGAGCATGAACGTTTTTTTTTTGCCCACAAGAATGCAACAGATATTGTAGGAATTAGTTAGGACGCTTCTAGCAAACAACATTTTTTTGCATGACTGGTAGAGTGGAAATTTGTTATGAAGAAAGTTGTGAAACATTTTTATAGCTTACCTACCTTGAAATTGTAAAATCTTATCTTTTCATTGGTTTTCTTTTATGTTTGGAGATAGCATGGAATATTCAGAGTAGTTTAGTTTATTTTGAAGCCATAAACATTTTGCCAATGGGATTGTTTATGTGTTCATTGGTGTGGAAAACTTTATGCCAGTGTAAACCCTATTTTTAATACCTCTCCTTCTGCATATAAATAAGCAAAGCTACTAGCAACATTTTCAAGGCATGTTTGGCAATTTTTCTTGTTCATTAGCAGCAATATTTACTACCTTCTACACTCCAACCTTTGCTGTGTAATTTTTTATATATTCTGTTTGAGCCCTGATACTGTCAGCTATGGTAGCAGTGTATGATATGCCATCTGTCTGGTTTAATTTTCATTTGACTTCTTTTCCCTCCACAGCCTTTCGATGTCAAAGGGAAATAATTTTTGACTCAGGTAATGTTTTATCTTATTTATTGAGTAGAAAAAGGCAGTTGTGATGAGCAGTATGCAAACATTTTAACTATGAAAAAGTCAGCTTGCCCTTTAGAAAACTATTACTTAGGTTCACTGGCCCAGAGCTCTGAGGAGCTAACTCAATATAAAGTTTGTCATGAATTGTAATTAAGTGTCTGGGTATAAGTTTAGTTGTTGGTAAATTTGTAATAAAATGGGTAGTACTAAATATTAAGAAGAATTTGAATGCGCAACTTGCAATTTAAAAAAAAAAAGATGATAGCCCAATGTGAAGTTTATCTAGCCCTGGGCTATACAACAGTTTACAAATTTTGCTGTGGGGTTTGGATGAAGTCTTTTCCCTTTGATTTATGGCTTAAAAAATTGATCAAGCAGGAAATTGAAGGGGAAAAAATCAAGGATTCTTAACTCACAGTACAAATCAAGAAATTGAGGGTAGCAAGATATTTATTATGCAGCTGATTTGAGAAAAATTGTCTCGGGACAAGTGTTAAAGTGCACATGAAAACCTTGAAAGGTAATGTGGGTAGTTTTCAGGTCATGTTTCGGAGACCTCAGGATTTTTTTGGGAAATCTGAGTTGATATTGCTGTAAGAATGAGGCATAGTAGGTTTGTTGAATTAATTAAATTGATATACTCATTAAAATTCATTCATTACCAGATACCCAGATTACCATTTGAGATTGTCACATGCACTTTTGTCCTTTGTTATGACATCCTTTCTAGCAAAAGCTGTTTATCTACTGTGTGTCTGATGGGTGTGGTCAACAATTTCTAGTCATATGGTTGCTAAGGGTGCAAATGATAACATTTTAGTTTTAAATTTATCAGTTGAGAGATGTTTGGATAAGAAGCAATCAAAATGTTTTACATTTTTCTTAAGTGTACTTGGCTGACATTTGTGATGAAGTGTTAATTAAGCTGTTTTCTCATTCATATTTACAATAACATAAAATCCATGACTAAATTCACATGTCAGAAAGAATGTTATTTATACTTGAACAGCTAAAACCATGAAATAGATGTTATTTCATATTGTTGCCAAGGTGGGGACAAAGAGAAAATTTACAGTTCCCATAAGGAAATGAGGCTCAGACTTTTTCCCTAAGTACATGTTTGTCACAAGACAAAATAACTTATTTCTATCTTATCAAACCTGAGTCTCAAATTCAGAGTTTCTGTTAAAATCTGGTTATTTTTACTGGATTTCCAAATAAATGTGATTGGCTATTTGACAGAAATGTTGACCAAAATAATTATTTAAATTTTGGCTTGTTTCAATGTGAAACCCATAGCATTGAATTAAAAACTTTGCATGTCTTTTACCAACTGTAAAATACTACTCCATGTGATCTTTTCAAACTGAAAAAGTAAAAGCCCAAAAATCCAAACTGCCATCACTCAGTAATAAACTTTATCGTTGAATTGGGTTTTTTCTTTGGGGGGGGGGGGGGGAGGAGGTAACAAATTAAGTTAATTATTAATTTTTCTTTTTACTTCCTGTAAAAAAACTTATCAAGAACCCTGTGATTTAAAAAATTTCAATCACACATCTCTGTTGAATAACTAAGACAGAATTTCTCCTCACGATATCAATATAATATCAAGCAAACAAGTTATGCAGATTCAAAAATATATCAATAATGGGATTATTGATTGATCTGATACCAAATTCTCCAAACTGACATCTTAGGATAAAGGGGTAAGTTTCTAAAGAAACTGTGGTGCTGTGTCAGTTGACGAGTATAACAGGGTAATTTAGTACTATCAATTGAGTTGATAATGTAAATTGGCCACCGTAAAGAGTTTCAAAACTTACATTTCAAGTATTAGCCTTTCATCAGAGGGATTAACAAACAACTTAACCCTTTATGGTGGCCAATTTACGTCATCAACGCAGTTGATAATAATAAATTACCCTGCTAACATCTTAGGAATTGTATGATAAATAGTAAGGAGAAATACTAATTAAATACGATTTTAGGAGTGAAAAGGGTTCAGAGGGAAGAGCATCCCTAAAACCATAACTAGAGAATGGATATAAACCTGCAGTTGAACAGTGCAGTTTGTGTACAGTTGCAGTAACCAGCTAATTTTCAGGAATTATGTGAATGCTTCTTCATCTAAAAAATGTGACCTTAGTCCATCTTGGTCAATGAATTGACTAAGTTTTTAGCTCTTTACCCTTTAGGGCCATGGTATCAATTCTCCACACATTCTACCATATGTGACCCTCCATGGGAAAACGGACACTGAAAAGCGAAACCATTTACTATCTGTTTAAATCTGTTTAAATGGTTTGTTCATCTGTTTAAAAAAATTTGCATCCGTTTAACGCTTTTGGTAAAACATTTAAGTGGTTTGCTCATCTGTTTAAAAAAATTTGCATCCGTTTAACGCTTTTAGTAAAACGTTTAAGTGGTTTGCTCATCCTTTTAAAAAATTTTGCATCCGTTTAATTTAATCAGTTGTAAAAAAAATTATTTTGGTTTAACGTTCCAAGGAAAACTTTTGACTATTTGTTTATCATTCTGTTACGGGCAGTTTGAAGTATCAATCTTATGTTCACTTGATACTTGCCAGTCCTTGAAATGCAGAATGACTGTATCTTATTTTAGTTTTATCTTTTCTGTGATCATAGAAAGCGAGTAATCGTCGCATCCTTAGACAAACGAGTTAAGTTAAAGTATCCATTTGTTCAAACATAGAGCATTGACAGCCAATGAAGCCATTCATTTGACCACAATCCTGCCATCGATCTTGTTTAAACAGTGTGCCTGATCTTGTTTACAGATTTGGTAAAATCAAGATAACCCTGTCTTGGTTCCCTTGTCATGGTTTTGCTAAATCTGCCACCCTCTATCTGTTTATATCATCTTGATTCATCTTCAATGGCCCCACTTGGTGCATGACACCAATTCAACCTTTAATTAGCAATGGACTACATTGTATTGTTTGACCCTGAAGCGTCTTGGCTTCCGACAAGGTCGCAGCATTGCGTCTGCAGATTTATTTCCTGAAACTTCAAAACAAAAAATCATGAAGTTTATTTTCAATAACAATTAGAATAAACAAAGGAGGATGTTGTGAGTTTCTCACAATAGCCATTCATGGTATTTGGCAGTGAAACCATTCTTGGTAAATTGCGCTTATTTCATGAATGTCACATGAAAACGGCAATAGTTTACTCAGAAATAAAATGCGCAATTGTATCCTAGCTATTATTTTTCAAATTATTATACTCAATGTTTTCTCTTCAAGATAATTATCCATTGTTGCTCGGAAAGTTTTTCCACAAAAGATCTTAATAGCTCAACCATAACTGTTTATATTAATTTTTAGCTCTCCGTTTGTCGATTTTGGTCAACCATACGTTTTTCAGTTTAAGCCACCCATTTTTGGACTTTGGTGAATTGTTTAACATTTCGAGCTATCCGTTTTTATTTTTTGTCAACTGTTTGAAGGCCTAAGCTATCTGTTTTTGGACTTTGGTCTACCATTTAAATTTTTTGCCATCTGTTTAAGTGGTTATGGAAACCGTTTAAACGCTTGAGTTAGCCGTTTAGTATCTGTTTAAAACCTTTTTTCTACCATTTAACAGAAAAGCATTAGTGTCCGTTTTCTCATGGAGGGTCACGTGATTCTTGTAATTGTGGCTCTAAGAATCACAAATGCCCTGTAATTGTTATTTTCTGCTTACGATTGTAACATTGTATTGATATTGCATGGACAAATTGTGGATCAATGTCAGCAGCTGAGCAACTGCATACCTACCCCTCCCCTAACCCAAAATTAACCCTAAATTGTTATCAGTTGACTGTTTTTGGTTTAGGGGAGGGGAAGGTGTGCAGTTGCTTAGTTACTGACATTGATTTCAAATTACTTATCCTTCTCTCTTGTTCTTACTTAATCAGGAAAATATTTCATACAAAAATTTTGTACTATTTTTCAGATTACCCATCCTACCACAGACAACAGTCACGAGAAAGAGTCCATAATTTTAATGATTATCCACAAAGCTTCGATGACAGAAGAGAGGTTGCAGCAGGTCAGGAGGATGACTCAGAATGGATGGATGAATATGAGTACAAACTTGAAAAAGGGGAGAGAAATTTGAGACTTAATGTACCTTTAGCAAACAATGATGATCACCACAATAGAAGAATTTTTCATGAAGACCATGGGCCTTTACCACCAGAGGTCCCTGTGAATTGGGACAAGATCAACAGCAAAAATGGGGGAAACTTTAGATCAGATAAGAGACATCAAAAGACTGCTGATTATGACAGTTATGATAATTTCAAAGCAAGGAGACTTATACGACATAGACAAGATTCCAGTAGTGACACTGTAGGAAGTAGACATGATATTAAAGATTCCTCCCAAGGAAATGCCAAACCTAATGTAGGAAGGTCATCCAAGAAAAGCTCTGTTTTCAACTCAGAGGGAAACAGTGGAGTGAGGTCTGAGGAGAAATCAGAGGATGCAAATTCTTATATTGGTGAAAAGAAGGTATCACATGTACCCCTCGCAACTGGGATGGATTCAATAGTGGCAGACAATTCCCATCTCCAAGGGAACCAGTTACAGACAGAAAAAGCGGCTTTTACAGAAGAGGCAGCAGCAGCAGCAGACACCAAGGTTGGTGCAGGAAAGGTCATGGTGAAGGGAAAAGTCCAACAAGTCAAAGCTGACATTGATCAGGGGCCAAATCCAGAGAAGACTTACAAGCGAGTGGAAGATTTCTTTCAGTCTCAGAGAGAAAGCTCTATTGTTGAAGTTCCAAATTCTGTCAAAAAAGAAGAGGCTTCAAAGTTGTTCAAGGACAACTTTATACCTGTAAAAGAAGATGGTAGTGACCAGATAAACAAGGAGCAAGGTAATATATCCTTATTCCTTTTACATACATGAACAACATCCCATGCAGGCCTGAATTTTTTTCAGGCCTTATTTTCACTACTGCTCAAGTAGTGTTCATTACTGCGAAGATTGCATTCATGTTCGTGTCTTTATCTACAGTTCAAAAATGTTATTTTCATATATTCACTGTCATGAACAGCATTGATTAAAAATTTATCATAAAGAAAAAATGATTTGGAGAGCAAAATTAAGTCCAGTCACATGATAATATCATTTGATGATAGTTGTCTCATGTTACATACTCTTATCATTGTTATAAAAAATTTTAATTTAAATTATACTTTATGTTGGGACAATTTACCACAGTGGAAAATGGCATAAGTGAACTTAGAATTGCAAATTAGTCTTTTAAAAAATAATCTTTAATTTAGTCCTGTAGAAACATGGAATCGCTACTGATACAAAGAAGCTATTAAAACTATATATTCATATTGAGGTTATTAGTACTGCATGCGAGTTAGGCAGTTTGAATTTGTTCATTATCTTTCAGATGATTCCCCTTTGCACAAGGATGGAGAAATAAAGCTGTCTCTGAACAGAAAGTAAGTTTAAAACTTCAGCACATTTTATTCATTTTATATATGAAATGTCAGAATATTGTACAAAGGTAATAGTTTTGGTTTATGATTTATTGCCACACTCCCCCCCCCCTCTCTTTTTTTAAATTGAGATTATTAACTGTGACAAAACCCAGTTCAGTTTATTGATTATTAGCTGTGGATATGGTATGGGACAAATTTCTCCTTCTTTTATGACATTTAAAGTTTGTCGTCTTTGCCTTGGTGTACTGGGACAACCAGAATCAAAATGGAAATTGTTTGAAAAAATTTTCACAAGTGGAAAAAATAGAACCAGTACATAAATAAAAAATTATACTGACATAATCTTTACCTCTCCAAAATGCTTCAAGTCTTGTGGGAAATTAGCTGGACGGGAATTCCATTTTTATTTGTAACTTCACAATTATGCAGGAAAACTAGAAATGTGCTTATCTTTGAGAAGAACTTACAGTGGGTTTCCTGATCTTTCTTTTACCTAATATGAATTAAAGAGCCCCAAAAAATTTTTTGCAGCATGAATAATTGATGTACTATAGGAAAAAGTGGCATTAAACATTTAGTAATAAAAAAGATAATAAGTAATAATACTAACTGATTAAAAAACAGAAATTACTAACAAACTACAGTAACACACTGGTAATTTATAATGGAAGTTTCGTGCAAATGAAAATTATGAATATCTCTGGTGACTTAAAGTCATTAATTTTTTTTAATGTACTGTGTACACAGCATAACCACATCCCAAGCCAAATTACTTGCTGCAGCACTTCAGAATGCGCTTTGGAACAATGCACCATCCCCCATGTTTACTGTGATGAAGTAAGCTAACAGACATATAATCACCCATTCCAATAGATCAGATTGCAGGTTACATACTGTTAACAGTGGCAAAACTGTGCTATATTTACATAATACAGTATGTGGCATACCCAGTGTTAAGTTAAGGTAATTTCTTGCCAAGAGTGTATCTGACTAACAAACTTTTAAATTTTAAAATTTTGGTTACTGAAATTGGTTTTGCAACTCATTGAAGAGAGCAATTTTTATTTCTAAAATTTTTAATGTGTATGTACTTTGTTGACCCAAAAAGGTTTTCATTAAAAGATAAACACTAAAAAAGTGAAATCTGCTTATTTTAATCTGAGTAATTAAAGTTCTCTCTAACCATTTAATCCAAACAAATTTGTCTTGTTTTTTCTCAGGCAAGTTGAATTATTTTAATTTATTTTGTTGGCTCTGATGCCAACTCTTCAATCTTCCTTTAATTTGTGTTATGTTTTTTTAACTTGCTATTAGTGAAGATTTTTGAGGATGGAAACATCTCCAAGTGACTCCTTATCAATTCTCACCAATATTTTATTAACCCTTTAACTCCCATGAGTGACCAAGACAGAATTTCTCCTCACAATATCATACAATATCAAGCAGACAAGTGATGAGAATACAGAAAAATATCAATTAGGGAATTATTAGTTGATCCAATACCAAATTCTTAAAACTAACATCTCAAGAACTATATGGCAGACAGTAAGGAGAAGTACTATTGAGATCTTGGGAGTTAAAGGGTTAACCTCACTGTTGAAATATTCAGGTTAAGTCAAATTTGTAACATTGACTTGAGCAGAAATTAGCTTAATTAGATATAGCAGCATAATATCTGAGAAACAGCTGGTTATTATTTTTTTTGTAAAGTAGAGGAAACATTTCTCCACATTAAACCTGCATCTTGTTTTTCATTCACAGAGTTGAAGATTCCAATGTCCATGTAAAGATGGCACAGACAAAGTACACACTTGAAAAACCCGAGGATGTGGCAGAAAGGATTAAAAAAGGTAAAAATGTACAGGGCTATAAATGTCAGGTCTTGTAATCCAGTATTTATAAGGTTGTGCAAATTAATAACATTATTTTCAGATTTGGAAATTTATAGAAATGGGGAGTGGGTCCTGGGAAAGTCACTCATTTATTCCTCAGAATAAAAAGTGAGAAATACCTTGATGAAGTTATCGTATTGTGAAACCCTCTTCTGGATTTTTGGTTGTGTAGAACATCAAAAGTTAATGTGAAGTCAAAGAATTTTAAAGGTTTGGAAGAATACAAAGTTGGTGGTTTTTTTTTTTTTTACTGAACTGGAGCTTACGGGACTCCTAGGTTATGATTAGTAAATCTTACCATCAGTCGCTCAGACAAAGGGCTAATGCTTGAAAAAGTCAGCTTTTAGACTCTTTACAGTGGCCAAGTTAAATTTTCAACTCAGTCGATAAAACCAAATTACCTTGTTATACTTTCCACCAACACATCACCACAGTTTCTTTAGAAACTTACCCCTTTTATTCTTAAACCTTGCCATCAGTTATGCTGATTTGATTTGAGGTGTTAGTCTAATGCTTTTCACTTTAGAGCTCAAGCTTTTAAACCTTTAGCTCCAATGAGTGATCAAGAAAGAATTTCTCTTTGCAACAGCAATACAATATCAAGCAGGCAGGTGATGAGAATTGAGAAAAGTATCAATTTTAGGATTATTTGTTGGTCCAATGCCAAATTCTCCAAAGGAACATGATAAGGATTTTATAGTAGACAATAAGGAGAATTACTAAAGAGATCTTGAGGGTTAACAAATTTTAGGAGAAAAATGACAAGGATTACCTGACCTACAAAAAATTAAACTAGTTTTCATGTGTTAACACTTTTTTGTTGTTTTATTTTGTTTAGAGCCCAGTGTTAAGAGTGATGTTGCCCAGAACAGTGGGTTAGAGATTGTTTCAGCTGATTTTGAAGATGCCTCGGTAAGTAGGTTTTTTTTTTCCTTGAATTCTCCAATCAGAAAGTTGTTGATATTACTCATGTTTCTTGCTGTTAAATTTGATAGTATTTTCATTACTTTACATAATTTTTTTAAACCTGGTAAGCCTTAAATTATTTATTAACATGTAACCTCTCCACACAATTTTCATACATTATTCAGAAATCAGGTAAAGAGAATGTAAGGGCCTATCAGCAATGTTAAATTCACTTACTGCATTAGAAGGACATAACATACAGGAGCTACTCGTAGAAGGAAGAATCATTAATCCTATTTTGATTTATAAGAATTGGTTTTATAGTAAAACTGTAAAATTTTAATAACAAAGACAACAAAGATAAACAATTTCTGAGAATTGCTATTTGGATATATATTTGATCTTCTTCAATTTTTCTTCAAGGCCCTTGTTTTAGTTCCTCTCCAGTATAGAAATGCAATTGTGTTTTTTTGTTTATTTTCAAGCAATTTGCCATTACTTAAGTTTCCTGACAGACTAGGAATTAGCCTGCTATTACATAACCTCTCCTAATTCATCAAAACAGATTCAGCAAATTTTTAGTTGTTTGGAGTTACTTGATATATGTGTACCAGCCAAGTTTTGTGGTGTATATTTCATTTTTTTTTAATAATTGCTAGGATGGGTTGTGTGTGAACAGTGAGTGAAGCAAGTAAATGCTGTACTGATCAACTATTTCTGGCTAAAATAAGATTAGCATGTAAATTAAAGATTCAGCAAAGGAGTCTTTGAATCTTTCATTATTACAACACAAGGTAATTACACTTTGAAAAAAGTGTCATGTTATACATAAAATATTTTTTGACCTATTTTAGAAGTCTCTTTATTTTTTGAGATAACAATTTTGAAGTGAAATAAGTCTTCAGTAAGCCAGCAAATATTTTGAAAGTTTTATCACAGTTACTATCACAGCTTCAGAATTCTGGTGTGGAAGATTTAAAGATTAAATCCTTTTTTTGCTCAATCCAAACCTTTAATTTATGTCAAGATAGTTCAGCATGAATTAGATAAAAATTAAATATGCAGTAGACATTGTCTTATATGGAAAAAGAAACATTAAATTATTCAAGTATGTTATTCATTCATTTCTCATGAATTAGTTATAAATTCAGCAGAAGGCTTCTTTGTTACTGAAAATTATAAATAATACATGGTAAAAGAAGTTTCATTGAGTGAAAGCTTCTATGAGCTGCAGATAAATTGATACACCTGTGGTATGAAACAGAAGTAAGTATTTTGTGTGAAATTTGCCCTTAGTTTTGATTCAAGTTCTCTTTTGAAAAAAGTGGAGTGTAATATTTTGATAGCTTCAGTATTGTGTCAGTGATGTTTCACAAAATTTCAGAATCTTTGTTCAGCCATGCTTGATGAAACTGATAATTTTCTCAAGTTGTACACAATGGTTGTTGTCAAGCTTCATCTCAAGCATCTTTCCATCTTTGAAATGATAGTTTTCACTCATTGATCTTGTATGTTTGATTAAGAATGATACTTCTCTGGTTCAATTTCGCTCACTAAATTGTTTGGCATGTCTAAAGGACAATTTTGACTGACTTGTAAATCAGACTATTGGGTTTATTTAAATTTATATTTAGAGGTGTTATGCTAATTTTGTTTCAAGTGAGATTTCTTCCTAAAAGAGGTTGTTTGATAGGATTTTTCTTTCCTGAAATTAATGTTAATAGTTTTCTTCTTAAAAGTAAAAGGTTTATCAATTTTGAAAGTATCTTTTTTTTTTACAAGTAAACCAGGCAAATAGTTGTGGGAGCAACTCACTACAGATGAAACTGTAAACTTGTTCCAGACTGTGTTTAGCATTAAATTTTTTTAATGGAGGAGAAACATGCTTCTTAGTCTCCATTCTAAATTTAAGGAAGAACTTGTGAGATTTATCATTTGCGACTAAAACCTTGAATTTTAGTAACTTTTTTACTTTGTGAATTCATTTTATTTCAAAAAGGATAGTTAAAAATTTAGAATCTGTTACTTCTAGCATTTACAATCAAAACAAGATAACAATACAAAGCCACATTCCAGCAAATTAATTTCTTAACTTGAAGAATACAGTACCTACAGTATGCTGTTTATACGACAAATCTGAAGTATTGATAATTGGGTGAATTAAATGAAATTGCAATGTGTGCTCTTCTAGAGAAACAACACTGACATTGCTTAAAGCACAAAATTAGAACTCTCAAAAACTTTAACTGTAGCCTTTATTGTTCATATATGATCTTTATAATTTCCATGGGAAAAAACACATCTTTTTGTCATATAAACTTTGGTTCAACTGCCAGAGGCTTGAACAATTCACTAACAAATGTAACTTTCTCCCTCATCAAAGAACAAGGATGTGAAGGGACAACCTCAGAGGTCTGTGGAAACTCAGCAACCAAAGTATTTCCTTATAACGATCATTGTTGTGGGCTGTGTGACTGGAGTGATTCTGACGGCAGTTGCAATTTATCTCATAATGAGAAGGTAATTGTCTCTCTTTAACCCTTTTCACCCTGATGCCAGTATGTATTTTCTCCACACTGTTTTTTCATATTTCCTATTGAACTGATGAGGAGAATTTGTTTAACAATCAAGAGGTTCTTTAGATGGCAATCATTTCCTTTATTCTTGTGACCTTAATGTGTGATTTAGTTGTGATACTGTCACTCTAAGGGATTAAATGGTTAACCCTTTAACTCCCAGATCAAATTTGTACTTCTCCTTACTATCAACCATACAATTCTCATGATGTTAGTTCAGAGAATTTAGTATTGGATCAGCCAATCATCCCCAAATTGATAGTTATCTTTATTCTCATCACTTATCTGGTTAACATTGTATTGATATTGTAAGGAGAAATTCTTTCTTTGTCACTCATAGGAGTTAAAGGGTTAATATATACTCTTACATAAAATACTGTATTTAATTCAATTATCCAACTTGAAAGTAGCTTATTCAAAGCTGTGTTCTCAGAATTTTCATCAGTGACCTTTAGGCATTGGCCTTTGATATTTGTGGTGAGTGCTCCTTAGCTAGAACATAACTTCCCCTTATAACATCAATACAATATCAAGCTGGGAAGACTATGGAATAAAGGAAGGTATCAATAAGGGAATTATTAGTTGATCCAATACCAAATTCTCTGAACTAACATAATAAGATTTTTATAGTAGACAAGGAAAAGGAGAAGCACCAATGAGATAAGGAGAAATGATATGAGATCCTGGGAATGAAAGGGTTAACCCTTTAACTCCCAGAAGTGATTAACATAAAACTTCTCCCTTCAGAATCCATACATTCTTCAGTAAACGGGTAATGAGAATATTCAAACTTATCAAGTAGAAGCTGCTATCTTGATCTAGCACCAAGTTCTCATAACTAATTTACAAGGAAATGTGTAGCAGCTATAGAGGAGAATTTACAATCCGATCCTGGGAGTTAAAGGGTTAAAGCTTTCATAAAAGCAAGGTTACTTGTATGTGAGTTGCTAGCTTTACATACTCTGGGATATTTATTGATACTCACTGATAGCTTTATTAATGTTGATCTCTATTCAGTGATTGGCCGTTGTCAGGTCTAAATTTAATATATTGTGTTCCATTTCTCTTTTTTTTTTTTTTTTCCAAGGCATAATGAAGCTAACTTCAAACCAGTCACTCTTCCTGGCCAAGAAGCAGCTGCTGATTACCAGGTAAGGCTATTTACTGATAATCACACCAAGTTATATCTCATTGAGAAAGTTTGACTAAAAGTGGTTTTAATGCTTGGTTAAACTAACAGGTTGCAATCTGTAACTGACAATCAGTGTGTTGCTTGCTGCTGTGAACTTTACTATTATTATTATTATTGTTATTATTATAGTCATCTTAAAAATTACAAAATCTTCAATTGTGATTGGTGTAAAAAGTTCTCATTTTCCACCGATCCGATGCCAAGTTGTTATCAAACAGTTTGTTATTAGACAGTTTGTTATTGGAAAGTTCATTAAGCCAATCACATTTAAAGTTGTAGTTTAAATCAACCAGTCACATTCAAATCAACAATCAATTACATTTTGATTGTGGTCAATTTCAGGGCAACATTAAACAATTTACACCTCCTTTGTCAACCTTGTAAATTTTCCCATCCTTTCATAACTTGGCTCTTCTTCTTTTTGAGGACATTTTAATTTTTTAGGATTAATTGGACTTTCCGTTGTCCAAGTCAGTCTGTAACCATACTCATGGAAAAAGGAATCAGACTCCCACTGCATGGTTGTCCAATTTTGTTATCACTTGTATTACAGACCAAATTGGACTCCACTCAGTCCTGTTACCATTACTTATTAAAAGATGTTTCCCAGGAAGACATAGAACATTATCTCATTACCTTGATACCAACAACAGTTTACAAAGGAGCAGCATGATCCACTTTTAAATGTTTAGTATTAAGTCATCCTTTTTGTCAGGAACTGTGTCGTCAACTGCGAGCAACACAAGGGTGGGACAGTACACCAGCAAAGACCACACATTTACAGCATGGAGAAAAGGAGAAAGGACTGGGAAGTGGAAGAGCACCTAAATACTCCTGGTAAGACAAAAATGAGACACAAGTTTATGTGTTGATTACTGTAAGTTTTAAATGTTACTGAAGATAGGATGGAGCTGACTAATGTTCAGGAAGAGAGGCTTAAGATTTTTATATATACCTGGATCAATGTGTTCCCGTCTTAAAAAAGTAGTGCTCAATTAAAATGGATGTATTGAGAAAGTCTTTACTATTGTGAAAATAGTAGAAACAGGTAGCAGTGTTTTCAAAGTTTTTGATTTTGCATGCTTAGGGTTTGTGCTATCATGAGTGCTGCTAGGATATCTTCTATTCCTCTTGGGGAGACCACAAAAGAGCTGTTATTCAAATCGAAACCCAATATTTAGGGTGAAAAAGGGGAACCCTCATTAAAAAAGTATCAGCTCTTTAAAAAGAAAAAATAGTAACATACATTGTGTATGCAAAGAGTATTTTATCAGTTCTGATGTACATGTAAGTCTGCGTTCCTTGACTTGAGGCATCCCTGAAATAGAGGTGCCTCAAAGAAGGACCAAGTTTTTTCTGCATTACGGACTTCTTGTCAACTTAGAGCATACTGTGTAACAGAGTTTAATTTATTCTAGGAGTGAAGAGCCTGTTGTACCCAACATGGACATTTCTACTGGACATGTTGTTTTGGTATGTATTTTGTTTTTTCATTTCTTGTATAGGCAAATTCTCTGGTAGAGAAGAAATCTGTTAACCAGTTTTGCAAGGCCAAAACTGAAAGAGGTGTGGAAAAACTCCTAATCCCATGGTTTTCCTGCTAATTGCAAGCTTTGTTCTATGATGAAGAAGCCAGAGTACACTTCCATACATGTGATTGCTTTTTTTCTGTATTTTTCAGCAAAATAATTATTCTGAAATTGTTTTTGTTACATGAAGTCTCAAGTAGCTAATGAATTTCTTACATTTTAGTCCTACATGGAGGATCATCTTAAAAACAAAGATAGGCTGAATAAAGAATGGGAGGTAATGGAATTGATGTGTTTTCATTGTTTCCCTGTTTTTGAGGTACTACAGTACAATTTTTAATTGACCATGAAAATAAAATTCAGGACTCTAATTTATCACTCTGTTGCAGGCGTTGAAAACATATGAAGCTGAGCCTAACAGCAGGGAAGTTGGAAAGCTGGAGAAGAATGCAAGAAAGAACCGTTACAGTGATGTTTTGCCCTGTAAGTATTACTTAAGCTTGTGTGTCATTGGCTTATTTCTATCAATGCAAGTAATGCCTTATTGTATGGCCAGAACAGTGAGAAGGCAAGATGGAATAAATCCTTTGTAATGAAAGGGTTCTTGAGAACATTCGTGATTTCTTGCTTTTCTTTTTTTTTTTCCTATTGATTAATTTTTTAACAAGGGATTTGCATAACATGACAACTGTACATCTTGAAGACAGCCAAAATAAAGCCACATCTAGTTTTATCATTTTATTTTTATTTCTGTGGATTATACTTTGACCCCAAAGAGTGACCAGTATCTAATTTCTCCTGATAATATCACCCCTGAATTACACATAAAGGTCACAAGAGTAAAGGAAATGATTACCAACTAAAGATGCTCTTCATTGTTAAACAAATTCTCCTTGCCAGCAGCTAAGGAAATGTGTAGGGAATAGTATCGAGAAAATTCATACTGATGTTAGGGTGGAAAGGGTTAACCCTTTGACTCCAAGGTCAAATTTGTAATTCTCCTTAATGTCAACCATAGGATTCTTATAATGTTAGTTCAGAGAATTTAGTATTGGATCAACTAATTATCCCCAAATTGATATTTTTCTTTATTCTCATTACTTATCTGGTTGATATTATATTGATATTGTAAGGAGAAATTCTGTCTTGGTCACTCGTAGGAGTTAAAGGGTTAAATCATTGTGGGCCTTTCCTCTTTGGTCAACATGGCTACACAGTAATATTTTTTGTCACCATTCAATGGGTGATGTCCATGTCCATCTGTCTGAAACTAAACCATGATGGAAAATCTAAAGAGATATATATTTATTTATTTATTAAAGGTAACAGAAGGGCACAGAACCTGAAAAATAACTAAAAATGAGTATTAACACTATGCATTAATCTGTTGAGAGTGTTATGAAATTTGAATCCACCTCCCTCTCTCTTGTAGATGACCATAACAGAGTTCTACTAAAAGAGACAGCAAGTGCCACAGGGTCAGATTACATCAATGCAAGTTATATTGTAAGTTTATTCAGTTGTTACATGTTTTGTTCTCATGTTTTTCTGTGAGTTACAATAAAGGAAGGCATGGTTTTGCACCCCGTAAGGCACATCATTTTCCTGCTATTTCACTATTTCTAAATATATGATTTAGAGTATGCTGCTCTGCTGACAGTGCTGGTCAGGTCATTCAGTTGTGTTCTTGGGCAAGACACTCTACTTCCACAGCACCTCATTCCTTGGAATTGAACCAACAAATTATGAAAAAAATTAACCCAGGGGAATAAACGGTTACCATTGAAATGTCAAGGAAACCTTTCAAAATTTGTGGAAAAGTGAGTCAGCCATGTAAAACCGTCTTGTAAGCTCCACATTACCTCTCTATACAACTTCAATACTAGCACAGTGCCCTCTAGAAGTCTAAGAATGCAAGTGCTGGTAGATCTTCAGGGGATCTGATAAAATTATGTGTATAGAGGATAAGTGTGGTTTTGAGCTACTGTGGCAACTTGTTTTCCTGACAATCAAGGGATGAGATACAAGGGGGAAAAGGGCATTTGCACCTTTGTTTAAATGTAGGTATTCACAATAAATTTGATTGATTCCACAGACGGACCATGATCCCAAAAATCCTACCTATATTGCAACCCAGGGACCTGTGGCTCACACTGTATCAGACTTCTGGCAGGTAAATATGTTGGATTTACTGTATTATTATCATTGAGTTTTTGTTGAAATGTTCAGGAGAGTGGTGGGGATTTTATTGTTGTTTAATAAAACACTCTGATTCGCTCCTGTGATTGAAGGGCTACTTTATGTTGAAGATTTCACCACTAACTGATTTTTGCGTACATGACCGTACATGGAATTTATTTGCACTTGTAGTAGTATAGTCAACTGAAAAATTAAATTAATATGACAAAGAAGGTTATTACACATGTCGATTTCGGTTGAAGCGACGGGAAAGATATTATACTTACAATTTGTGTTCCATATGCGGCTAGTAAGCTTCAAAGTGCGATCTGTGGTGACACTTTTGAAATGTAAGTTGCGTAACGAACTTCAAGGTTTTTAAATAATTAGTCACCTGATCTATTTTTGCCGCGTTGTGCTAAGATAATTAAATATTCACAAAAAAATGACAAACGGCTTGAGAAATGCAAATCACACTCCATTTTTGGAGTCTTGTTGATAGCCTATTTCTAGTTTACAATATTATAGGCAGTTTTTGTACAAGCCTATATATTTAGAGAAAACATTACATCATGTTGTGTGCCTTGCAGATGGTGTGGGAACAAGGTGTTGTTGTCATTGTTAACCTGACAAAACTTTCAGATCTTGGACTGGTGAGTGTCATTGAAATTAACCAGAAGAATAAATTACATTATTTTAATATTGAAGAAGTGTGAGCTTTATATGCAATAACATAGTGTGAACATCGTAATCTTTTTGCCAACAAGAAAATGTCAAGTTTTTCAAAGATTGTTTATGGCACATAAGTTTGGTTCTTACTCAAGGCAAGCAGCCAGCTAGCTGATCCAATACCAAATTCCTAGAACTGACATCACAAGAATTTTATGGGAGATAGTAAGGAGAGTTACTGACAAGATCTTGAGTGTAAGGGTCAACACATATCTTCAGGGGTTTCAGTAACTTTTTCCATACATGGCTGCTGATGGTGTGATAGGCAGTTGTGCTGTAAGTTTAAACCCAAACTTGAGAGCCAACTGGCAGGCTAAACAGACTGCAGTGAGAGGTTTCACAGCAATGGTTGACTGCCAGTGACTGGCTTTTATTGGAACCCCTACATCTTTCTAGGATGCATAAAAACTTTCAAGTGGAATGAGTCATTTAAAAAGGTACTGAGCAACCAAATGTTTATTATTTTCATTGCAGCCTCAATGTCACAGATATTGGCCTGAAGAGCAGCAACCAATTGTAACCTATCGCATTTATGAGGTGAGCAATCATCAAAGGCTACTTGATAACATCAGTTTGAGCTTTGACTTTTGTTAGAGATACAGTAGTCCTTACAATGGACTCTAAAAAGAGAGGTCTAAGTTCACCCAAGCCTTCCCCACTCCCCTTGACCCTTGATCAATCAGTAGGCATAGTATGTTCCTCTCTGCCAAGGAGCATTAGGGAGACCTGATGAAAAAAAAAAGGGGGGGTGGGTGGTACATCTCTGATATGCCAATCTCCTGTTGAAGCACAGAACTAATACTAAACTTTTTATACCAGTAACCTTTTGCATCCTAACACCAGAATGTATATTTTGCATACTATTCTTAATAAATTTGCCTCAGCATTGACAAGGATAATTTGTTTGATGATTAAGACCCTTATCAGTTGGTGATTATTTTCTTTATATTTGATTCAGTGGTGATACTGTTATGAGGGATAAGATGGTAGTCATCTTTTGGAGTCAACAGCTAACTGCTGATTTTCTAGAGGGTTTGGTTATTATGTTGACTGGCCATAATTGGAAATGAAAACTGTTTGAGCCAGTAAGAAAAAGATTGGGATTACCAATAGAGATGTTGTTTTTCTTTTGATGATAGGTTCACCTTGTCTCTGAACATATATGGTGTGAAGATTACTTAGTACGAAGTTTCTACTTGAAAAACCTAAAGGTTGGTCTTGAATGCTCAAAATTTTCCTCAGATCCACAGTCATTCAATATGCTGCATTAGAGCAGAATTTTGTTGATCTTGTCGTGTTGTAATGTAATTGCAAAGCATGGTTCAACATAGTGCACAAAAAACTTGGATCGGTATCAGTATCAGTATCGGGTTAACTGCCCACCTACCCCTCCCCTAACCCGACAACAGTCTATTGATATCAAGTTAGGGTCAAAGGGGTAGGTGGGCAGTTGCCCACATACTGATATTGATCCAAAAACTTAGTTGATAAAACCAAATCATATTGTAATGCCTCCCGCTGACACAGCACCACAGTTTTTCAACAAACATATCCCCTTTATTCATTTGTTGCTTAGAAAATTACTTACTTAACTAACTTAACTTAATTTAACACAAAAGTTGCTCAGAGTCTTATGTGTCGCTCTAAAGTACAAATTTACATTAATTTGTTGTACTTAAAACTTTGTTTCTCTTTTAATTGTGTACTTATGTTTGGTAAAGGAGAAGTTTTTCAGTAATGATTTTATTTCTTTTCTGTTATCAACAGACTAGTGAAACAAGAACAGTCACCCAATTTCATTTCCTTACTTGGCCTGATCTTAATGTTCCTTCAACACCAAAGCCTCTTCTGGAATTCAGAAGGTAAACTATTTTAAAACAATGCTAGTTAACTTTGAAACACAATTCTAAAGAACAGTTGAATTGTTGAAAGGGTAAAGCAAGGTTTCAGTCTTCCAGAAAGATTCCTCTTGAGTTAAATATCAGGAGAAAACTGTTGAAGCACTTGATAGTAATTTTTGTTCAAAGAGTGATGTTGATGTTGACTTTGCTTTTGCAGCTTCTGCAAAACTATCATACAGTGTGAACTGCAAAGTAGGCATACGTAGAGAATGTTTCCTCTCAAACAAGGACACATCATTCTGTATCTGAGCTGTGATGATGAAACTTGACTTAAAATCAAACAAATCTCTTTTGCAGGAAAGTGAACAAATGCTTCAGAGGCCGAGCCTCTCCTGTCATTGTACACTGCAGTGGAGGAGTTGGAAGGACTGGAACCTACATACTGATCGATATGGTGCTGAACAAGATGATGAGAGGTGAGTGATACTAGCTTTTGGCACTTTCATCTAATTGGTTAAGGAAGGATTAAGTGGTATTTGTTTGATGGTTGCCTGGTGAGTCAAGCCAATTAAATTGAAAATGACATTTTGACTAATTATTTGCACATAGTCACAGACAAAGTGAAAACTTTCAATAACAAGTTCTATATTGTTTTTTAATTTCCACAAGTTATTGGTCTTTTCTTAAAACCAGTGATGTATGTTTAGTGAGCTTACAAGTGTGTATTAAGCTGAAATAGATGCCTCTGTTTGCTAATCTCAGGAGCCAAAGAAATTGACATTGCAGCCACTGTAGAGCATCTCCGTGACCAACGCCCTTCCATGGTTAAAACTAAGGTATGTTTTATAGACTACAGCTTCATTTTACAAGCCTCTTAATGTCCCCTTTTTCCAAGAGGGTGTCCAATCCTCGCATCGTAGTGGATTGTGTGAGACTTACAAGTATGTTGTACAACTTTTAATCACTTTCAAGGATATCTCTCATACAATGAGTGGCAAATGTATTTGGCACACTTTCCCTTAGTAAGTGGTTAACAACCCTTCATTCAACATTATTAACAGAAATCTTGTAATTCTTCTCACTGACAAGCAAGCTCTACTTGAAAGTACCCAATGAGTACAATCCATTGTCTTTATCTCAGCAAGATCTGCTTGTGGTGTCATCTCAACAATTAAAGTTACCTTATTTTATTTGTTGTTTGCAGGCTCAGTTTGAATTTGCCTTGACAGCTGTTGCAGAAGAGGTGAATGCAATCTTGCAAGCTCTTGCCAAGTGATGATCAGTGACTGGAAAAAGAAGTATTATATCAATTTAATTTAGTAATTTGGGAATTTCACTCTGTTGAGTTAGGTCTAAAAAGGCCAGGCAACTACTTTTTGTGAATTCGGTGATGAGCTGTTTGTTTTGACCAAAAAATTTCTTCAGATCTTTGTTTATATGATTTTTATGACTGAAAAAAGGTGAAAGGTATCATTTTAGTGATAACAAATTTTGTTGACCCAGAAAGTACGAATTTTTTCATGTTTTGAGGTAGAGCCCTATTAACTCCTAAAAAGAGTTACTTCTGAGATCTTGGGAGTTAAAGGGTCAAGAAAAAAAGAAAAATTAAGTTATTCTTTCCTTGTTGAATATGTTGAATATGTTGAATATGTTTTCAGTCATCTTTCTGTATGAAAATGGATCTGTTTTGCTCAGGAAAGATGTAGAAGTGGGAGAGTTTTGTTTTACGTTCTCTCTTAAGTCTTTTCATTTTAATAGGAAAGAATGACTTACGTATGGAGGGATTTATTCCAATGTAATTTAGTTCTGGTTGTAGATATTCCTTAGTTTGCAAGATATTTATCTGAAAAGGAAGAGAGTGTATGCCCCCGAGGGTTTTATCGGTGTTTCTCCAAAGTGGATTAGAAAAGAATCCAATGGGGAGAAAACTTTTTCTTTTTGCAGAAGTACTTCTTAATACGTTCTGCTCACAAATGTACCTCTGTCAACTTTGAAGGAATGAATTTATCTTTGTGTGATAACACAAAAAATATATATTGATTTGTGAATTAATTGTTTTGCATGATGATGTGACATAGAATTCTTTCTTTGTGGGTAATTAGAAACCAGATTTGTGTTGAAGAATTCTTAATAACGATTCATTTTAACTCAAGAATACGAGGCAATCTACTTTTGGTTGTCATTTCCATCCTATTTCTGGAGTGGATAAAGATTGATTGGACCATCAAAGAGCTTAATGAAGGTTTTACACATTTTGAAGAAATTTAGTTGTTGATCAAGAAAATACTCGATAGTTAGTATGAATAGATTTGAATTTCTAATTTACTGGAAATTTTTAGGTGATTCTTTCGCCTCAGAGATATAATTTTATGTCACAATATCACAAAGTAAGGGGAGCTGTATTCATTTGATATGTTTCAGGTGCTTAACCACAGCAGTAAAGTAATCTTTTTACTGACGTTGATCGTTATTTTCCAATGTATTCTGTATTATAATTTTTATTCTTTAAATAACCCATAGAAAATGTTGGAATGGAGATCTGACAGGAGTCTTAGGGACATTGAAGTAAAACCCAAAAAAAACTAGAGAATAGCTATTAGTTTTAAGGAGAGGGGTTGAGAAATTCTTCATGTTTCTTAGACACCTGAGGGAGGGGGGCTCATTTGTTTGACACTGGAAAACAATTTTTCTGTGGGTTTTTTTTTTTCTAAGGAAAGTCAAAACATGCCTCTGGTGTTCTTGTAGAACTCTTCCAAAACTTTTGTTTTGTCAGAAATGATGAGACTTCGATCTTGCTAAAGTGGTACATATATGGACCAAAATCTTTATTCTTATCTTCGTGAACTCTCGTACTCAGATAAGTGTTGGTGAAATTTTACAGGATCACGGAAGATGTTTTGCCTTTCCAAAATACAATCGCAATATCAGAAAGAGATATATAACCACCAAAGAATGATATATGCCAAATATGAAAAACGTTCTGAAATTCATACCGCTTAACCTCGTTTCCCGTAACACTAGATGTATAAAAGTTACAAAATGACGATATTATTTTTATTTATATTTTTTGAGAATGACTCAGGGAATTATTAGTTTGGTATTCTGCGTAATGTAATGTAATGTTCCCGCTATGGGACAATATTAAGTGGCGTAACAGTTAAACTTATATAGGGATATCATTTATGCACTGTTCAGCTTGCAAATGTTTCTTCACGTCACGTCAGGTAATAAGTTAGTGATGGGCATTTCGATTTAGTGTCGTTAAATCAAAATAATCAGGACAGCCAATCAGAATGTATGAATTATCGCTAGGAGCCAATGGAAACTCGTAGCTGGTTCAAGCGCGGGAAACGCGGGTGACCAAGTGGCTGTCGGTTTTAGTTTTGACTTTGATTGGTTGGGAGCATGGCACGATTTTTCTCCTCCAATCAAAGAACGCGGAGAAGCAAAATACAACGCAATCTAAATGCAGTCGCAGGCTATTCTTCACATTCACTACATTTCCTGACTTGGATGTAAAACTATGTTAAATCAGCATTCTGATACCTGTTGTCTAAAAGACGTTTGGTTATTGAAAATTACTTTAAATCCTTATTGAAATTGATGGTTATGTCTGTCGGTCCGTTTTACGCACACGAGTGCGTGAGTTGCACCGACTGCGGTGAAGATGCAGAGGAATTTGAATCTTAAGTTGTGTCTACATCAATCTCTCTGGGAACGATTAAATAAAATTGAACTTTACTGAACTAATTTTTCCGTCCATTCTCGTTTAATTGTAGTGTAGGCTGTTAGAGACACCTTTTGAGACTATCTCTTCCAGCAACTCTGTTGTATATGTTAGGCTATCTCCTCTAGCGACTTTATATTCTTAGAAAATGGGAAAGCTTGAATGTTTGGGAGCCACCCGTCGTGCACTTTTTTTTTTGCGGAATTTTCCCTTCAGCGGATCAGTATTTTTAGTCTGTCACCCGCTCCGGCCTGATGGTTAGCGCGCTGAACTCAGGAACGAGAGGTCTAGAGTCGAGTCGTTGTGTTGCAATCTTGAGATAGCCCCAGTTTTTCGAATGTTGGAAAACGCCATCCACTGAGTGGATAAATCTCTATCTAGTGGATAGTACAGCACAATTTATCAACGCTAGCGGCACGGAAGCCTGATTAACCCATGGACCCCCAAGAGTGACCTGCATCTAATTTCTCCTTACAATGTCGCCCTTGAATTAAACATGAGGGTCACAGGAATAAAGGAACTGATCACCAACTAGAGAGGTTCTTGGTTGTTAAACAAATTCTCTTTGTCAGCACCATGGGAAACGTATAGAGAACAGTATGGAGAATATATATACAGATATTAAGGAATAAAGGGTTAAATGCTGGGGGGGGATAACCTAACGATGGATTGGGACCCGATCCAGGGGTGAAAAGACTAATTGTTATTCCCAATCACTTCGTGCCAGCCTGTACCTGTAGGGGCCTATGCAGTTTTATTATAAAGAATCTCCTCGGAATTGTTTCAAGGCATAAATATTTTTTTATCTGAAGGTTGGCAATTATGGAGAAACTAGAAATATTTCATCAACCTCCTCTTGGGGGTAAGGGTGTACTTCGGTGTTCATTTTAAACCGCGCAAATGGGTCATTTGGCGGGAAAACTGTTAGATGACGTCACATCCCGTCGCGCTTGTGCAGGACAAGAAGAGAAAAAAAAAAACAGCAGAAGAGCAGGGATGAAAGCAAGGCAGATTGTTTTTAAACAATTCCAGCTGACAAACTAATCTTAGCAGGGTAAGTCAATGTCAATTATACCTCATAGCTTTAGAAAAAGGAGTACTTCACTGATTTACTTGTGCATTACTAGTAAGCCAGTAAGAAATTTCGTCAAAGTTTTCCATGGCGTTTGTCGTGCTTCACATGCTTGAACTTCAATTGCAGATTTGATTTAGACGATGTTGACCTTTTTGAAAGTTATCAAAATACCCATAATGATTTTATTCTCTAAAATTTGTTGTTGATTTTGTAAGAACGGCGATTATCAAGATTTTGTTCCCATCGTCCGAATGGCTTTGAAACAGCTGCCGATGAATTCTGGCAGCAAAGACGACTTTCAGTTATTTGGGGAAAACATGAACTTTACAACATCAAATGACTCTTCCAATCCACCGGACTCGCGAAAAAGAGCGGCACAACACGACAAAGGAGTGCCACGCCACGAGGAAAGCTTTGTACAACCAGAACCGCCGAAGAAACAGAAAGTCATTCTTCCAACTCATGTAAGCGAGCTGAATCTATTTTGATCACAGTACCAATTTTTCTCCCATCGAATGCATGTTACCTTCCTTCCGTAAAACCTAAACAAAAGGTTTTCGACGTATAACAAATGAACTGAACTGCAATGACTGAAAGATAATTTATTTTCTTTTAGCAAATAGTTTTGGGAAAGCTTTCATTTAACAACGTTTCATTGATTGTATTGGTAGGTGGCTCAAAATCAAGATCAAAGTCGGATGAGCAACACGTCAGATGATATCGCATCACAAGTAAAGCACGGAGGTAAGTCAAAATGAGTCCAATCGCTGCCCTTCAGCACTGTTACAGTAGGCCCTCGTTCATCAAAAAGCCTCCCAAGGCCTTAGATATGTTCCTAACATCTGGCCTGAGAGGTTAACAGGTTAAATACCAGTATTGGGCCTTTTCGTTTCTCGGATGCCAAGAACTTTTCACTGCCACTATTATTTTTAATTACAGGTCCCTTTTTGCACCTTGATAGCAAGGACTCGAGTAGCGGTGATGAAAAATCAAAACTTGAAGCCGTGTTGCGAGGTGTGTCATTTTGGTTCACGGTGCTCTAACTTACTTCGCTCTATAATCCGTTAATAGATTGGGGAACCGCCTTACATGATTTGGTTGGTTTCGAGAAGTTTCAGATTTGCCTCTTAACTCCCAAGATCTGATTATTAAATTCTCTCCTCTAACCGCTGCACGTTCCTTCTTAACTAGTTACGAAAATTTGGTGTTAGATCCAGACAACAACTTCTGCTTGATAAGTCTGAGTATTCTCATTACCTGTTTGCCAGTTAATGTATGGATATCATAAGGAGGAGTTATATGTTGATCACTTCTGGAAGTTAAAGGTTATAGGGCCAATAGGACTGAGATATAGGAATGTTGGTTTTTGATGGGGAGAAAATAATATTTAAGTAACAGGCCTTGTTTAAAGTAAATATAAGTTATGATATAAGTAAATTTTACCGCAATCTGTCACTCAAAACTAATTGGCAATGAATAAAATGTTGAACTGTCACGTGTGGACAGTATTAGTTCTTTATTCAATGGCTTATTGTATGAATGGTCGTTTTCTTTCCGCTCGCAGAACTTGGCCAAGAGATGAGGATGGTACACTTGAAGTGGGCACAACCATTTGCGTAAGCTTGTTCTATGAGAAATGTTCATATTCGCTATGTAGTAAAAGACTAGTCATTATAAAGATCCTTTTGTTTTAAGACCTCATACTAGACAGCAATGTCTGGTATAAAACACATACCGCTTAATGTGACGTTCTAACGTTTATTTGATAGTTAACCACAAACAGCAGAATTTTAGTCCGCTGCCAAAGAGTGGGCTGGCATTGTGTTTCACGTTTGGCAGGTTTACTGTTTGTTTATATATTTCGGGTCGTGTAGTGTGTTTTAATGGTGTGGTCTTCCCTGAAAAACACCTCTTAGACATAATCATTTGTTATGACCTGACTCAGTCTCTCAAACAATGACCTTGTTATACCATTTACTTTTATCTTATCTTCAGGGAGGGTGAATCTTTCGAAAGATATTGTCCAGTCAAACTTGATGAACTCCTTAAGGAAGCTCTGAGGCTTGAACAACACCTAAAGAATCAGAAAGAACGCTTGAAGGAGAGGTTAACTCTGATTACACGAACCCTTCAAATGCCTACCGTATAATAGATCGTTATTCGAGTTAAACTGTAAAATACCGCCGTAAATTTTTTAGCCGATTGCTATCTACTGCTATTGCCAGTTTAATTAATCACATTTGAACAGAATGCCATTTTTCACTCTGCAGTTCGAGATGATGCAACGAAAATGATGAAGCAAAAGACAGTGGTAATCTTGAAACTTGTCAGACTAATTATGAACCAATGACCGGTCAGCTACCGGTGGAAACCAAACCTAAATTATTTACAATCACTTTTCCAGTATTCCGCAGGACCTTTCAGTAACGTCGAAGTGAGTTCACTTGTGGTTCTGGTGACAGTGTCTTTACCGCATTACATCAACTACTTCACTTTTAATGTGCAAACTTACATTTGTCTCTGTTTTCGTTCTTCATTCTTGAAACGCATTAAAAAGGTAAAAAGGAGAAATATGTAGTAGTTATGTGAAGTATCCTCGCTGATACTTGTATTTTCAAACGATGGTTCAGCGACATCAATACTTATGTGTTATCCTTGATATAAGACTTCCTTGAATCAAGGTTAAAAATAGCACGCGTAAATTGATAGAGAGAAGTTCAAGTTCACTGACTTCAGTTATTATGACAGCTCGCGACAAATGAAGTGATGTTACTTTTTCCGGATGTTTGTGGAACATGTGACTTTGCTCACGTTTACTGAAAGCTTTTTGAATGGACTGATAGCTGAGCATGCTGGACAGCCCCAAATATCCCCGATTTTTTTACTAAGGCATAGCTTGGAATCCACATGGACTGACAGAACAGCAGTTGCCCTCACAAATGAATTTACAAAATTCGTTTCATCCGTTATTCATTTCTTTTACAGTTTCATATGGAAAAAAAATATTAAATTTCTAATAACTTCCTTAAATTGCCTCTGCAAGTCACCAGGCATTAGTTTGGATGAAACTGTGGCTAAAAATAGGGCATCATTATTCACAATTTTGGCTGTCTAGATTCTAGCAATTTTTAGATACTATGATAATCGAAGGTATTTAAAACCACCTAACAACACGCCTGGAAATGTTTGATTGCGCAGAACAAAAAACCGTACATGACGATGACCAGTTTTCTATGGTTATATATTGTCAAGATTTCTGTTTGCGCCTCTCCCACGCTTTAAGATTGAGATAATCATATCAAATTTTCCTCCACAGCCTTTTATGGTGTCAACTCTAAATAGCTGTGGGAAAAAGTCACGACAAGAACATCGATCAAATGTTATCTTATATTGTTTTTGGACTCTCAGGAACTTAGACAGGTCCTTCAGTCGAGAGACTACTTGATCCTCATTAAAGCATTGCTCAATATCCAGTTAATCTCCAGTCAGACTCTAGGTTTTGTTAGCTTGGTGAGATCACGTCATATCCTAGATAAATTCATATTTCTGGACACTGAACGGTTGGTAAGTTTTGATTATTGTAACTGCTTTAACTTCCCTGTGGAAAACAACGGCGAAACGAAATATCAGTCAACTTGAGTCGCCGCAACTTGAGACAATAACAACAAAATATTGATTTAAGATTAATCGTGGCCATAAAACATGTTCAAAGACAGCAAATATCTTTTTAAAATCGGCGCATTCTCTACGATTGCAGTGGCAGATTATATTCGATGATGACGGAACCAGTGCAAAGTGGTCGTTTACTATTCATTGACGTTTCTAACTCGGGCGCAATCAAACCTTTTTGAACGACGGTATATCGAAAGCAGTGGGTGCTGATATGACTCATTTGGTGTTCTAAACAGGTTTATGACACGTATCTGTGACAAGTAAGTGTGCTGATAAGTCTATCTATAAATCTTCATAATATTTTTATGCTCTCTGTAGGAGTGCCAAGTTCGAGAATGAGAAAGTCTTTACTGCCAAACTCACTCCCTGTCTCTCAGGATCACAACCTAATTAGAGTGAAGACGAGTTCTCAATAAATTTTACGAAAACAGCTCCTTCATAAGATTCTATTTTAATATCACGATTCACTGTTATATTCTTGCTGATGAGTGGATTTTAAGTACAGCTAAGTTGCATATTAAGAACGGTCTCGGTTGGAATTTCCTGACGAAGCCAATGCAAACATTTGCGTCAGATATAGCTGGTATAGCAGTGAAGAGTATTGCAATGCGCTGTGTCTTGCGTGGAACAACGTTTTGTGAGCGACTTCAGCTTATTAGGGTGTGTTGGTAAAACTAAATCAGTCACTTTATCAAATAGCTTGAGACTGATAACCCTGAAACGGAAAGATCGGTGTACATACACGAGGGCAAATGTGTAAGCGATTGATTTCATGCGACTAATCTTTTCGCGTTCTTGTGCGCAAGACATATGCGTCTTGTCTTATCAATTCAAATTTGTTCGAATTCTCGAAACAATTCATAACTGATCTGTACATTCAAGTCATTATGATGATGTGATGATAGTCCATCCTGTGAGCTGTTTAATCTACTTTCCCACAGGACTTGTCCTCTCCTAATCTTCAACAGAGCAAACAGTTTCACTTGTATGAGTCTTGAAGGATGAAGGTGTCTTTCTGGGTCGGAATTTGTAAATAGGGTGTGAATGTTGGCAGTACCAATTTGCAATACTCGTTTGTAGGAAGGATTTTTCATAAAGAAATCATACCATGTAAAACCCCAGGGTACTTACAAGATTGTCATGTCGACATTGATGCCGTATTTCTCGAATGAGCATCGAGTGATGCGCAGGCCATGTTCGGTTTCAGCTCCTGAAATACGAGTTTGCATGTTATCAACTATAAAATTTAAGGCCCATTGCTCTCAAAGGGCACCCTAGAACTTCCTTGTCATTCCCCTCCTTATGCTAGCATTTTTTCCTAATTAAGTTCTAAATATCGTGTGAGATTCCTAGACGTGGCTTAATGATGTCTATCAGTACCACATATGGTAATTGTGTGTCTTAAACAAGGCCAGGGTTTCAAACCCCCAGCAGCACATTTCCACTCAAACTTCCCTTTAAGGGAGTTATGCTCTGGAAACCTAGGAGGACTTTTTCCAACCCCCCTTCCAACTGTTTGGATGTGGCTATGTAAACAAGGAAAAAAAAGTCCCCTTTTGCTTTTATAAAGTACTTCTCAGAAAGCGTGACTTCACAACCCTGTTTACATAGCCGTCTTAATTGGCCACCTGTGCATGACCTCTAAGAATGTTTCAAAAACAGCTGCTGTTCTGTTGTTCCAAGAAAATTTTCATTTTAGTAAAAAATGCCTTGATATGTAGCTTTTAATCAGGAGACAATCATTTCTCGTCCTAAGCGTTCAAACAAATCGCCAGGGAATGGAACATTTTTTAGTTATTATATATATATATACATACATACATACATACATACATACATACATATACAAAAATAACATCTATGTTAGCGTACAGAAATAGGTATGTTGCTCGCACCAATCAGATCGTCGCATTAAGGTACCAATCAGAACGTCGTTTTTGTTCTTTGGTTTGAGAGGCGTTCAAATTTCAACGAAGTAAGGGAGGATTCAGAGATAGCGGTTCGTAAAAAAGAATCATCTTTTAGAGCCGGAGAAATGTTGGCTTTCTTTGTTATTAACGTGTATTTTACCGCGCTTTATGAGAAATGCGATACCACTGGACAGATGAAAGATATCAGATTGCCCATAGTAAACGTGTTACTCATGCTGTGAAAATGGTGGATAGTTGTTCGAGAGAAAATGGAGTTCTGTGCACTGTAGCACGATCATAGTTATTGTTCCTTCACGACGAGAGTGAGTAGAAAAATTTTGAATCAAATACTGCTTTAGGTGTTGATGGATTGAACCAAACATTTTGATTTGAGCAGTTCTTTAACGGCAATCTGTGTTGCACGATTCATTATTTGTTGAGTGTGCCGATTATATTTTTCTGGATTGGTTTGCTCGGTGCTATCTCTAGATGAATGTTTGATTAAAATTAACTATGGACGATTTTGTGTATGTTTTCGATGCCTGGAGAAAGTGATCTTGTGGAGTCGTTTGTGTTTGGCCAAGGACGAATTCAGATACCATCGTTAGCATGTTTATTTGATTTTGTTATCTGGAATGAGTGATTTACGGAGGTAGGTTAAATAAGATATGATCTACAAACTTCGAAAATATATCAAGTCGAAGGAACAGTTTTGGTCTCGGTCCGCATTTTTGTCCACAAAATAAACACATACCGCTTGAAAAGATGATAACACGGACCACGTGCAAAGCTGTCAATTGTTTCTCGAATGTGGCGCGTGTTAAATATTCAAGAGTGACATCTCACTTACACCTACATCTACTTTTATTACGTTGGTTAAATCTGTACAGACATCACACCGACCAACTTGCGCGCAAAGTGAGAAAACTACATGAAGGCTTGAAATTTATATTACGATCGATTTTCATCAAGAAATGGGCTAAGAATATTCCACAATGGTGCAAATAATCGTGAAAGCTGATCACGGAAAAGCGATTGCGTGACGCTCGCAGGGTTCGTACGGGTCCTGGAAATCCTGGAAAGTCCTGGAATTTTATTATCGCATTTTCCAGGACTGGAAAGTCCTGGAAAAGTAATGCTGGTCCTGGAAAGTCCTGGAAATCTGTTAAACTGAACAAAGTAATAAAGTTTTCTCTAAAACAAATGAGCAAAGTTTTTTTAGTATTTTTATAACGTATTCCTTTCTGGTTTTGACCGCATGACCGCATCTATATTTTTTCATGTTTCCCGAAACTGACACGAGTGTAACTCTGGATCGAGGGCTCATGTATCATCATAAGCTCATGCGCAGTAGTAACCTTGATGCATGCATGATTTTGTAAACGGGTACTCAGTGAATGGGCGTCTTGAGTTTTAAATGTTTTGTTCCGAAATATGCCTGGGAAATGCTTGTTTAGTGACCGATGGTTGGAAAACTCTTCCTATAAATTGTGGCTGGAACGTGACGCGGACAAGTTTAAAGCAAAATGTAGAGTTTGTATGAAAGCGTTTGATGTATCAAATATGGGAGAATCGGCATTGAAAAGCCACGAAAAGGGAAAGAAGCATATTCATCTTATCGAAAAGCAACAAAGAAATACAACAGGTGACATAAGAAACCTTTTCTCGAACAGCTCTTTCGCTGCCCCTCGAACAGCCACTGAAAGTAACAACTCTACTTTGACTGTATCAAGTAGTGCCGCTAGTACAACAGCAGGTATGTCCGGGTTCGTGACGAGGAATGATACTTTAACTGCTGAAATTTGGTGGGCGCTAAAGGTGAATAGCAGCCATTATTCGTATAATTCCTGTACAGATATAAACTTCTTAGTGCAGCAAATGTTTCCAGACAGTGACATTGCAAAGAAATTTACCTGTGGGGAGAAAAAGGCCTCCTATCTTTCTTGCTTTGGTATTGCACCATGTTTCAAGAGTCTTCTAAAGGAAAAAGTCAAATCTTCAAAGGGATATGTGCTTTTGTTTGATGAAAGTTTGAATCACGAACTGCAAAAGAAGCAGATGGATTTCCATGTTCGCATCTGGAATCATGACAAAGTTGAAACTCGCTATTATGATTCACAATTTCTTGGGCATTCTAGTGCAGAGGATATGCTTCAAAAGTTTCATTCTTGCAAAGAGGACTTGAGCTGTAGAAATCTGATTCAACTCTCTATGGATGGGCCCAAGGTTAACTGGAAATTTTATGAAATGGTAGAGCAAGAATTGAAGAGTGATTTCAGTTGCACTCTCCTTAACACAGGCAGTTGTGGTATACATGTTGTGCATGGAGCTTTTAAGGATGGTTGTGATGCAGCTGGATGGACGGTGCAGAAAACTCTCTCCAGTCTTTACTGGCTGTTTAAAGACAGTCCGGCTCGAAGAGAAGACTACATTAGAATAACTGGTAGCAGTGTATTCCCCCTAAAATTCTGCCAGCACCGGTGGTTAGAGAATGTGTCAGTTGCCGAGCGAGCACTGGAAGTGTGGCCTCACATTGTCAAATACATTAATGCTGTTAAGGCAAAGAAAGTTACTGATCCCAAGTCCAAATCTTACGAGACCATTAGCAGTAGTTGCTGTGATCCCTTGATGCCAGCAAAGATTGCCTTCTTCTCATCAGTGGCAAAACAGATCAATCCTTTTCTCACAGCATTTCAGACTGATAAACCTATGCTGCCATTCATGAGTATCAGTTTGTACACTTTGTTGAAATCATTGTTGAATATGTTTATCAAGGGTGAACTTGTTACCGAGGCAACATCTCCTCTGAAGATCCTGAGGTTGAAGCCCACTGATAAAGAACAGCAGTTAGACTACCAGAAAGTTGATGTTGGCTTTGTGGCACAACACATGCTGAAAGAAAAATCTGGGAAATTGAGTGAAAGGCAAGTTCTTCAATTCAGAATGGAATGTAAAGATTTTCTTGCAAAAACAGCCTCTAAACTGCTTGACAAAACACCAATAAATTATCGACTAGTAAGAAGTATGTCTTGTCTGGATCCAAGGCTAATGGCATCAGAGAAAGAAGGATGTGTCAAAAAAATGAAAAGAGTTCTTGAAATTCTTGTGGAAGCCCACAGATTGAAGGCTGATGAGTGTGATGAGGTGATATATCAGTTTGGACAGTTTTTGGATGAATGTGCAGGTAATCCTGACTTTGAAGATTTTGACCCTAGTGAATCCTCTTTAAGAGTCGACACACTGTTATATGAACACATGGCTGGTAATAAGCAACTGGCAAAAGCATGGGGGGTAGTTGAATTATTGCTGCTAATGTCTCATGGTCAAGCCACAGTTGAAAGAGGATTTTCTGTAAACAAAGAAGTGGCAGTTGAGAACCTGTCGGAAAGATCGTTCATTGCACAGAGGATTATTCATGATCATATTGAATCAGTTGGAGGCCTTGCCAATGTAAAAATCTCAAAGCAACTACTTATGGCATCTGCTGGAGCGCGACAGAAATATATTTCCTATCTAGAAGAGCAGAAGAGAATTAAAGTGTCCCAGGAAAACACGCTTAAAAGAAAGGCAGCAATGGATGGGATTGATGTGCTGAAGAAGAAAAAACGGCAAATTGAAACTGATATAGAGGCTCTTTTAAAGACTGCAGATGAATTTGCAGATAGGGCTGAAGATTCAAGAAACCTTACTTGGGTTGCCAAATCAAACAGTTTGCGAAGATCTGCCAAGGAAAAAAGGGCAGTCTTAAAGGACATTGAAGAGCAGTTGGAAGGAAAGCTCCAAGAGCTGAAAAATAATTAACCCCACTTTGAATCCCAAGATGTGAATATTAATTCTACTTAGTATCAGTCACGGATTTCTGATGTTACTTCTGAGATATTAAGAGTTCAATGAAAGAAGTTGATATTCTCTGTTTTCTTTGTTCTCATTTGTATGTCTGACAATGTGTTGAAATTGAAAGTAGAAATGAATCTTTTATACTTATGAGAGTGAAAGGGTTAAGGTGAATTTTGGAGTCCTGGAAAAATAATCTGAAGCCTGGAAAAGTCCTGGAAAAGTCCTGGAAAATTGTTTCTGAAAAAGGGTACGAACCCTGCGCTCGTCAAGTTGTAAGGTGACCTGTTATCACAAACCAGACGAAAAACTCTTTAGATTCTCAGTCTGCATTTTGTACCCATTCAGCAGTCTGCAGTCTACGTTTTGTATCCGGTCTGCAGTCTGCATTTTTTACTAATAGGTATCCGTGGCACCAATACAGTTTATTTTTGGTTACAGTTATTCGCACATCACACAATCTGCCACAAAACACCTGTGTGTGAGTTAATTCGACATTTTCGTTATTTCCGCGTTAATACTCTTCTTTCCTTTTGTAAGAAGTTAGACATCACTTACAATGTTTCGAGTAATCCACCCAACCCCCAAAAATAACTCTTGCATGCATGGCATGCCTATGTTTCTTCACAAGTATGTGACCCGATAGAAAATGAAGCTTACGATCTCGAGAAGCAACTTTCATTTATTAAGACATTTTAGGGTAATTTTGGAACTATAAGGATGTCAAGGGCAATTGTGGCTCTTCAAGCTACGCTGTTTCCGTTTTCCAAACTATAACGTTTGTTTTATATTTTCACTTTCCCTCTCCGTATTTCTAGCTTCAGAAAGAATCAAACGCAAGTGTATATTGTTGAAAATGTTAAAAAAAAAGAAAAAGGCAGCGAATGATTACCTTACGTAAACTACTTACATACGGCTCAGGATGACGAAATTTTCTACCAACTGAAATACATGACAGGGGATTATGTTCTTAAGAGAAACAAGCAATGATTTCGCTTCGATCTTGTCTTTGAAAACCATTTTGATTTTTCATTTGTAGTTAAGAGGAATTACAAGCGTAAAGAGAGCTGGCGAGATTGAGCGCGGAACGAGAAAAAAAAGTATATTTCTCCTCAACCACCCCACCCCCATGCGCGGTCGGGTGCGCGAAATCTCCTGCTGCTCTCGTTTGTACAATATTCCTGGGGAAAATGGAAGGCTAAGAACAACCTATCGACATTTTATTTACACGAATCTATAGAATCTAGACAAGCTAAGTTCAAATGGAATCTTTGTACATATCCCTCATATTTATCTGAGCAATCAGCTCGGGGGAAGGGGGGAGTGGTGGGTAAGGTAACCCATCTTAAAAATATGAATTCCTTTTTTTAACTTCTTTTATATTTTCAAAAACAACTGGTATTTTTGGAGTTTATCCAACAATAGTTGCGATAGGAGTTGCTGCTCTGTGCTGATCAGTAACTTTCCGTCCAGCCCAGTAATGGGCTCCTGCTTCCTGTAAGTAAATACCGCCGGAATTAGCCCAACAATTCGAGAGTGCTGAAAAAAAAGTAACTATGTATGCCAGCTGGCCCTCAGCCTAAAACAGCCACGTATAATTCAGTGCGAAAATCGAAACAATTCTAACATTGCCTAATTCAGAAAGGTAAAGCAATAATTCCTGACTCCATAGTCAGAAACCAATTTTGTCCATCTTATGCTGCCTTGTCTTTGAAGAGACGAACAACGAACGCCTAAAGATCTAGAGAAGGACACTCTGAAAGTAAGATTGTCACTATACTGCAGGCAATGTATCGTGATAACAACATAATCACAGGGTCAAGCACAGAGTACCCACACATTAAGTGTGAACGTTAGTATATTTGAATTTCGAGAGGAATGCATTGGAATATTGCTTCATGTCACAGTTTTGTGTCGCAGCGAATACTCTCATTTAACCCTAAAATTGATGTAGTTTTCACTTGGTATGTCATATTTCTATGACTGAAGACAACGAAATTTTAGCTATTTAAAGGGTTCGGCAACGGAAGCACTTTATTGAGTACATAGTAGGACGACTTCATAAAGTAAAGCTATTTTTTTTAAGTTAAACGAGAATATTCGTCATAATCACATGCTTCATTATGACGCTTTTCGATATTCCCATACTCTTTCTCTAAATTCAAGTGGTTACGCCGCAGTTTGTGTGGGATCCTAACTGGTCGAGTGAAATAAAATTAACATCATTAACATTAACATCGACACTTAGAAGATGAAATCGCCCATTTTCTTTGCAGGCCGTAGTAAACAGCTCATAAGTCAAATCGTGTCTTAAATTTGAAGATCCCAACTTTTACGTAGATTAAAAAGAACCAAACAGTTTTTCACAGTATGGAAATTTAACCCGGGCCTTTTCATCTAGACGTCCAGGGAGATTAAGGTCACCAGTTGATGTACCTTTGTGTCGAAAAATTTATACTCTTGATATCTTGAGTTTGACTAGCCAATCAGAGCGTGCTTTGAACGCTATCCACTGTTTCTGTACGTACCGAACACCGTTTAACACAATAACCGTTCGTTTCGATCACGGAATGATAAAGGGGATAGCCTGTTCACCCTTTACACCCTAACATCAGTTCGCATATTCTCCACACTGTTCCCATACATTTCTGAAGGTGTTGACAAGGAGAATTTGCCGGGAGAATTTGTTCAATCGAGAGGTTCTTTAGTTGGTGGTCACTTCCTTTGTTCTCGTGACCTTAATGTGCGATTAAGGGATGATATTGAAAGGGGAAAGTATATGCTTAGTCACGATTAAGGTTGAAAGGGAGCAAAATTTTTAAATTGCCGATGAACTGTTTCCTTTGGAGGAGCCCAATGTTTGCATTACCTGCTTATTTACAACGGGTACTGAGGGACTATAGTTTCATTTCTATTTTTTGTGGCTGTTCAATATCAATTCCACATAAGGTAGGTCACAGTCAGTTATCATTTTCCACGCTGGAGTGGTTGCTGGGGCATTATACCACCCACAGTAAACTGTTTTCCAATTTGAAAAGAGAAAGAAAGAGAGAGAGAAAGAAAAAAAAATAACATAAAAGGAAAAAAAAGAGGAAATAAAAATTGTCGCCTTTCAACGAATAAACGAAGAACGGGTTCAATTAGCAAAATTATTTTTTTTCCACCTAGTCACGCCTCTATTAAAACGGAGTGATTACACAAATTTTTTCCTTCGCACGTTTATAAATAGTTCAAATATCTTTAATTTTTCACATTTACATTGTGACGAGAATGAATTTTGTGCCACGAGAGACGCTAGAAATTAATTTGCGGTAACTTTCGCTAGCACGTGGTGTCAGCTTTCAATTGTGCGAGTGCGGGATGTCAAATGTAGAATATTGGCAATCACTGTGGTCCTTTTATCTTCAAGTCATTGAATAAAAGTGCTGTTTACTCGAATGAAGTGCTCATTTCCAGTCAAATAAAATTTAGAAGTCACAACAGTTGTAACGATAGACAGATATACAATCTTGCCTCCTCTGTAACCTCTAGGACATTCTGTGTGTTCGCGAAAACCTTTGACGTCAATTGACGTCATAGTGGATTGCTTGATTCGTGAGCTGTCCACGACCCTCGATAAAGTGGAAAACGGCCCTTGATGCGCCGTAAAATTTGTAGAAATTCGATGCAATTCTTCCTTGTCTAGCGATCCTTTTCTATCTTGCGTCGTTTCTGCGCCTGAAAATAATTTCGTGCGGCATATTTTATTCATGCGGCGTTTTATCTGTAATCTACTGCTAAAATAGGGCAAGCTATATTTAGACTTGAATAAACTCTACAGCGCTGTGTGTAATAAAGGTGCGAAAAATAAGGCCTGGATTGGGCTAGGAGGGTCACGTGACGTTCCTTGCCTTCCGATCAATGTTGTTCTCCAGCTAGACGCTTTATACTTTGCCAACTTATTGTATTTTTTAAGTGCTCTGGAGCAATCACGAGACTGAAAATCGGCCGTCTTCCTTGGAAAGATAGGTAAAATTCAACGCTTTTCTGTTTTGTCGATAATTATGCCGATTCGCTTCCATGGAAGCGAGAAACGCTCGGATCTTCACGCCATATCGCTCATAACGAACACAAGCTCAACTTATATTCAGCATACATTTGTCAACTTCATCGATCTTACTCAACCATCGCACGCTTTAGATAAACGGCAAACTGGTTCTGTAAGAGCTAGGTTTTTAGTTTTTGGTAAGGTTGGTCGATGATGTAGTATTTCTCTTTCAGTTAGTAAACCATGTTAGTGTGGAACTGTACTGGCGAGCTTGAGGGAATTTTTTAAAAGGCGCCTGTGACTCAAACACCAGTTCTTCACCACATTCCTAGAACTTAGCAGATGTAGCAAATACTTGACGATGGAAAGAAGAGTCGAAGCAGGTAGTTGATTCAATTTTGTCCTTTTTTTGCGAAATTAACGATGGATTCTGGGCTTTCAGGGAGAGAATAAAGACAGCTTTTCATGCGATCATGCCTTTTGGGCTAGTCGAATAGTAATTCAGATTAGAGACTCGATAGCCGGTTATTCCACGACGTCAGTTTCTCTAAGTTTATACTTTTGCCTGCAGCTCTTAAATTTACTATCTTGAAAAATGCATTGGTGTTTTCGCGGCCAGATTGTGACAAAAATTCTTCTGACCTAGAGAGGAAACTGTCTCCAATTTTCGGATCCATTTTTTCCGCGATGTATTTCTACCGATGGGAAATACTAAATGTATTTTGCATTTAAAGCTGACCGGAAGATTCCGTCTTTGATTACGCCTATACCCTCGGTTGTCTTTTTTTTGTTTACCATCTGTCATAACAGCTTTGCACACAAATTTGCTCATAGCGATCTAGCTATTCTGCGCGCGAGGTTTATCTACATTGTACGTATTTTTTCAACTTCTCGATCTGATATTTTCTGCACAGTCTATTATTGTAGAAACTAAAATATTTGCAGCAACTGAAATGGAGCGAAAGTTATCAAATGTAGGAGTTTGAACAGTTTAAAGACGGCTACGAAAAACTACTTTTTGTTCTCTTTTATACATGGCTAGCTAGCAGGCAAACAAATATTATTATCCATAAAATATCGGAAATATATTAAATTTTGAAACTAGAAGGTGCTGATTGTACAGATCAAATTCTGCTCATGATCGTAGTTTTTATAATCTGGAAGGTTAGCAAGTTTCCAAAATGAAAGAAAAGTATTGTCGTGCAGCCATATATTTCAACACAAAGGGGTGACTTGTTCGCTTTGTATCTTGTCTTCAATGTTTCATATTTCAAATCAGTCTGTCATCTTTTAAGTCTAAATTAGTACATTGCAAATCTTATGGAGGGCTTTGTCATACTGCTATGGCGAAATTTGACAGTCGTGTATAAAAATTGTATTCTGATAATGCACTTGAAATATATCATTTATTTTGTAAACAAATGGCTTCTTGTTGCTGCTTTTTATTCCTCGTCCAGTTCATTGGTGTGTACGTTATTTGCTCAGATTACTTTTAAGCTTGTGTGGAACATTACAAATCAAACAGGTCTGGTTACATTTGATGTAGGGCATTATTCTATCAATATAAAGCTGTATTTAGTAAAAACAGTTCCATTTTTACCATTTCTGTTATTACAGTAAATGTATCTCATGATTTTTATAACATTTTTACCTGTGACCGTCTTTTTCTGTTAAGCACAGTCTTATCAAAGTGTATACAATGAAGGGTTCCTCAGCTTGTGCTATCTTGTTTGTTTTGTTGTTGTTTTTTTTATAGCACATTCTTAGAAGAGAAATTGGTGCAAAATGTGTCTACCACCCTCGTAGATTTTATGCAAAGATAGAAATGTTTGTGATCCTATGAAGAGCATTGCTGTCTGTATTTGCAAGATGTAAAATAGTCCTTTGGCCAAGCAGCACTCTGCTTTTGTGCATGTTAGGTAACATTAATCCATTAATACAGATATGGTTCCTATAATTAACAGAGTAACATGTATCTAGTTTATTTATAGATGTGTGAGCTACTGCTTGCAGATCCTGTAACTGTAGGAATACAATGTACGTGCATTCCCAAATGTGGTCTGGTATAATTCTGGCTTAGAACTGTCATGGCTAAGGTTGTTCTCAGTCCCTTTTCCTTTAAATTGATCTTTGCTTATTTGCATCTTTCCCTGCCTTGAAGGTTTTACTATTGATACAATTATTACACTTATTTCCCTTGCCCTGATAAAAATTGTCTTTTCAAAACTTACCTTTGAACTAGACAAAGTTTGGTCTGAAGTGTAACTTGAGCCTAAGAATTTTTTTTTATATTTAAATGCTGAAATTTAACCCAGAATGAATAAAAATGCATCTAGTGTAAAGCATTAAGCCATTAATGTGTTGACACAAATGTAAACACATCTTTCAAAGTACAAAGTCTGCACAAACAGATGAATATGTTTTCTGGGCATTACTGTAGTAGTTCATGTGAGGCAATGTTAAGTTTCATACGACATTCAGTTATATCAGATAGTATTGAGCTTGATATTAATAATTAGCAATATTAAGTTAAGGCCTTGAGAATTTTCAACCATACTATTTTGTTATGGGAATTTGTTCAGGTAATCACGTGATTCCACGTGCAATTGGAACAAGCAGGCATGAGAACGGAATCTTCCAGTCGGCTTTCAGGTGAACTAAATTGCACATGCCCATAGGGGAGACAAATTTAAGGTCTTTGAAAAAAATTTTGTGTGCTTATTTATTTCAAATTTCATAAGAAAAGTCTTATGTCAATGGTCTGTATGAAATAATGTAGAAATGGTCCTTTAACAGTTATGCAGAAGCAAAGCGTGCAAGCCATAAGCCAAAATAATTTATTCAAACTCGTATGTCATTGAGCATTTTGTCAACACTATAGCATTCAATCAAAATAGCAATGTTTAAAATGCCTTCATGAGTCTACCAGGTCAAAAAAAATTCTAAGCCCAGCTTAAGTGTTAGTCATGTCATCTTTTTTGCTCTAGAATACCTCTTTTCTGCACTGCTCTACCTATCATCTGCATTATGTCACATGAAAACTACATTTCTCTTGGCCAATCAAAATGATGGGATTTGTTAATGTAAACTGCAGAGCCCCACTACCTTGAATCCAGTTAGCTCAAACTCCCCTGCCAACTTGAAAAAGATCCATTTCTCTTGACACACCTTTAGGGACACCTCACTTGTACTCACCTGGACAGTCAGACTACACGATTAAGCCTTTAACTGGTGAATTATGGAAACTATTAATTTTTCTTAAAACTGGGAAATGGTTGCTATACAAACTTCTGTGATGGTATTTCAATAGTGGTTAGAATGTACAACAATTCATCAGCAGTTTTGGTAAAATAAGGTAATAGAAGCAGAATACAGATGTCAGACTAGCAATGTTCCCAGAGATTTTTTGAAAGCCAGTCATAAAGGATTCGGCTGATTTGAAACAAGTGTGGGCCCAGAAGACACAAGCATTTATCCTGTTCATTTGTATTCCTCTAACCTTTCCTTAATGATTTCTTTCAAGTTTTAATCAATCTTTCTGGTTACAAACAAAAATAATGTAAAGGTTAGAATTTCTTTCTGACGAAGACAGGTATTTTACTGCCTTGTCATAATAAAGTATCTGTTGCATCAGAAACTGTTGTTAAAACAAAGCTGTTGAAAATGCTGGCCACTAGTGCTTCTTATGAACACTGGACTAGCAGCCTATCTTGGCCAGCTTGTGACTCTTATTGACAGCTCTAAATAAAGTAGTGGAGAGAGTTATATATTTTGACAGACAATTTCATAGGAATGATTTTGCAGGGTGAATAGAAATGAGCTTGAAGCCAAACCAGGGACATATATATAAGGAAGCAATTCAAATTCTGATCTTTTCTCTCTTTTTAATTATAAATCAGAGCTTTATTTGTTGTTCGTAGGCTCTACTGTTTAGTTTCCAATAATAGATTCTACCTTAGTTAAATTTTGTGACAGATCTGTGACAAGTTAGGAAATATTACATGCAGTCCCACACTTCTCAGTTTTGGTTGTGTTGTTGCTAAGAGAGATATCTTCCAAGCAGCTGAACCTCTTTTGGAGCTCTGTTTTCTTGGCTTTGAACAATTTCAACTCATTTGTACCATTCCCTCTTGGACTCTTGGTTTGTTTCATCGTCTGGTAGGGTATGGTTACTAATTTTAGCATTCTGACTTGTAGCAACTGCTCAGTAAATGTGTGTCCATAAGAAGCTTTCAGTTCAGCTGTATTTGCCTTTGATTGGATATTCATTTATTTTTCACTGTTACTGATGTTTGAACTTAATGTATTTCCTCAACGCTGATATCAAATCCGGATTAATTTTAATCTCTGTCATTATAGTTCATACATATATTTCTTCACTCATTGTCTCATCACCACCTCAACTTCTTTATTTTCGTCATTTAGAAACACATGTTCAATATTCTTACCTTTTTCTGCAAAGATACTATTTTTAATTTGTGGCTCATTGTTAATGTGGCAGATGATGAAAGTACTTTTCATCTATAAAAGTATACAGAATTAATATCTTTTCATGGTATACATGTACCATTTCAAGTTTTGGGAAAGACAGAAATGTGAAATTTTGGTTACATTTATATGCAAGCAAATTTATTTATTCGACATAAGGTTTAATTTTTAAACCAGATATTTTCTTAAACAGCTTGTCTTTTAATTTTTCATCAGCTATAATTGGTTCTCTGGGAGATTGAATTAACATGCTAATTTTACTGAGCTTTTAAAAATAGCAATCATCAACTGAGAAATTTGCAATCAGCCATCACCTGTTATTTCCAGTTTTGGTTTTTAAGTAGATATAGGTACAATGAGATTTGAGGATGCAAGTAAAAACACTTTTTTTTTTTAATTTTAATGCAAAATTGCTCCAGGCATTTTCAGAGCAAAGGAGGAAATTTTTTCAGGGAGTGGGAAAATCAGACCCTGGCTTCTGTTAAAGAAGATGTGAACTTAGTAAAGCGTTAAGTCTAATACAAGTCTCTGTTAAATGCACTTGGGTAGTGAAAATCAAGTGAGGAGCTTTCTCACTAGAATGCAGTCTGCATTTATTTTAAGTAACATACTTTTTAAAGGTTCTCTCAGTCTTGACAATAACACAGAGTTGAATTTGCCTCAGGGGGTGCACTTGATACAGAATTGTTTTTAAATAACATTTGGAATAATGATATTCACCATGAGAACTAAATATGTATATTTATTTCTCAGTCAATGTTATCTTTCATTCATTTGAACTGCGGCTTTTCTGGCAATTGTAAAAATTTTTGTACTTAAACAGAATTGTGATCAAATTTGTAAGTGAAAGCCATCTATTTAAAATTTTCAGGTTTTGACAGGATTCGAACATGTGTTTCCTGGATTTTAGTTGGGTGCTACTACCAACTGAGCTTTAAAGCCACACATTTCACTATTTTTTTTTTTGTTTGTTTGTTTTTTTTTTGAGGAGGAGATCTAATGAGTAGGTCATTAGCATTGCTTGACTTACACAGTTACAAAATCTAAAAATAACATACCTTGCTTGTTCTCTGAGACTTTTTCATTGGACTTAATAGAAGGCAAATAATTTTGAAGCACTCTATTTTGTTGGATTTTTTTGCCACAAAAAATACTACTTTAGTGGATGGAAGAAATTGGCAAAATCCACAATCAAGTAATTCAAAACTCACAATATGTTCATGCTGTATGGTAAACTAAAAGGGTGATAAATTTAAGCTTGTCTTGCTGCATTTATGTTTTTTAAAGAGCTGGTTTTCAATTTCAGAGCTGCTGTGAGTGCTTTTTAGAGAATAAAAGTGTGAAGCAGCTGGTGTTACACCAAAGTATAGTTCAGCATTTTTTGTTGATCCAAGATAGGCTTATTCTAGAAACTGACCTCCAGCAAAATAGTTAGATGCATTAATATTAACTAAGTAGCTGAGCCAAAGGGTAACAGTGGATATTCTGGTGCAGTTGTCCTCACAAGGGCTATTGATTTCCCTTTTCTGGTCAGTAGTTGGTTTAGAAATTGTAGCTGTTGTTGCTGAACAAATTGTCAATTTATGGCCATTGTCATACAAGCTGATAACTTTTGACTTCTTATATTCATCTCTTTGTATTACTGTACGATGTTTATATTTTCATTCATTCTTTACTCATGGGCTTATTAAAAACCACAAAATGACAAGCACCCAGTTGATGGGTTAGTCCAATTGATAGAGAACTGCACCAATATCACAGAGGTCATGGGTTTAACTCCCATACAAGCTTGAAAGTTATTTTCAAGCTTTATTTTCACTACTGCTCAAATAGTATTCATAACCGGATGATCACTGCCATCTTTATATATCACTAACAGTGAAAACATTGTTTAAGTATGTTGGTATTTATATTATATGATTCATCATAGATTTCTCTGAATTTGATTGGGATGGTCTGCAATGATACTGAGAATTTTGTCTGTAAATAAGACAGGACTGGCTGTTTAAATTTTTGCAGAAAATTAGAATTTAAGAAAGTGCTTCACAATTTTTTAGTTTGTAGGCTTCACCTGAACTTGTGATTTAGTACAGATTATATAAATAACTCCATGAGACTACAATTTCATATCAAAAGTAACGCTGCCACGTTTGGGCCACAAAAACTTCTTACAGTATTTGGAAGCTCATGTCACCAACCCATTTTGAGTGCTATTGTCAGCTTTGACTAAGGTTGGAGAATCTTTTAAGAAGTTCAAGTGTGCATTACTGGTCAAATTTAAATTGAAAGTCACTCAAAACTTGAATGAATCCTCTGATTCTCAATCACCAAAACCTTTAATGGACCCAGACTCAAGTTTCAAGGCACACAATTAAGTTCAGCATGAAAGACTGGAATCAAGAAAATAAGTTTTTACTTTCTTCTTTACTGTGTTGGTTTGTATAGCATTCAATTCATTCTTGATCCTTAGAGTTTGAAATGTGTAGTACTTCAAGTATGTAAGATTGAGATTTAAGTCCACAACAAATAAACACACCAAATTTTCCTAGTATCTTAGCCTAGTCTTGTTGATTTCTTCTTCAGATTCTCCCACAAGAGTGACATCCACTAACAGTAGGATACCAGTGGTCCCCTTAGTGCAAAACTTTAGTGGTAAGTAAATTTTTTTGTAAGGAATTATTCTATGAGGGATGTTGTCCTTTATTGTACTACATGTATGCATCACACCTACACACCTGTATCTGTCTAGTTTGTTTATATATTTGCATGAATGTGTGTTCTTTAGGGAGGAAACCTAACTGTATATTAGCCTTGTGGACTCATTGCCATACACATTGTAAAATCTAACTTAATGTATCTTGCTTTGTTGCAAATTTTTGTAGTGTGGCAAATAAGTAAACATCTATGTAAAGAGAGTAAAAAAAAAATTATGAACTTTTAGACAAATGTACCTTGTAAAATTAGTTGTATGAAAGGATGAATTTGAACCAGTATGCCATTTTACCTAAATCAATTACAATCTCCTATTCCACTGGCTATATAGATTATCAACTCAAGTTGAATTGGAGAGAAGTACATCTAGAATAACTGAAAAACTTGATGTTGGCCTACACTGTACCTACAATGTCTATTTACCAGAAATGCTCTAATTAGCCGTGTGGGAACTTACCAATTTCTGGGGCTCCGAAACAGAGTGCTTGATGGAGAGAGGGTCAGACTAGAGAGAACAGGGTTTATTTAAAACTTATTGGGAAGACAATTGAATCAAATCTTGATGTCTTTTTTTTAATGGAGGACTCTCTCTGAGTCTGTATTTTCAATTTATGCAACTGAAGCAACTGAAGCAGCTGAAGAGGATCTTGACTGATGATTTTAGTAAAGCGTTTATTTCTCAAAAGCACAGACAAATAATAGTGAGAAATGAGAATTGTTATGTTTTAATTTGTTCATCTGTAAGGGCATCAAGGCCAAGTTGGTAATAGGTGTGTTAGGTTTTTGTGGAGGAGAAAATTTGAGAGAGCTTGGAAAACAGCAAGTGGGGCAGGACATAATTTCTCCTTTGAATAAGAAATACAATATCAAACAGATGAGTGATGAGAATAAAGAAAAATATCAATTTGGGGATCAGTAGTATGGAAGACAGCAAGGAGAATTAGTAATGAGATCTTGGTAGTGAAAGGATTTACTCAATGTGATATCAGGTCAGGAATTAACCCTGGGTCATAGAATTCTCTTCATGTTTTTCCCTTCATGTTCATGTATGCAAGCATAAGTTTTTCTTTGTCTTTCAGACATGAACCATTATGCATCAACAGTTTCTCCAGAAGGAGTAGCCATGCCACGCTTTATTCTGTCACCCAGCCAACAACAACAACTTTCGGACATTTTCTATCTCAAGCAGCAACAGGAGCTGCAGCAACAGCTCCTCTACCAAAACTTCCAACACCAGTTACAGCAACTTCAGCAACAGCATCAGCACGAATTGCAGGTATGGAAATAACTCATTGGTGCAAATTTATGTTTTTAAAAAGTGTCTATTCTATATATATAATATACACATATATAGATGTACACATATTTATACAATATATATATATATAATATATATATATATATAATTTGCACAATGGAGAATGTGCTTCCGTTTTCAACGCTTTATTAAAGACCCGACGCGTTTCGGCATTTGCCTTCCTCAGGGGCCTTAACATGCAATTGTTACCATATTTTTATATATATATATATATATATATATATCTCTTTTAGAGCCTTTCACAATTCAGAACCCATTCTCAAAATCTGATTTTTGATTTTGAAAGTCAAAACTTAAAACTTAATCCTTCAGGTAATTCAGCTAATTCAGTTCTTTATTTTTATATCTTGAAGAAATGAGGGTTAAATTTCTAATTGAGACTGTTAAATTACAGTTGAATGCTACTAAAGAGGCAATTTGAAAGAAAAAATCAGTACAGAGTAATATCAACCATGAAGAAAGAGCCAGTGTATGCAAATATTACAGTGGGGCTCAGGTCTAGACAAACTGCCCTTTAGCCCCAAGGTGTTTGATGCCTATTTTGCAAGACTTCTAACCCTTTTTTTATCCTTTCAGTATCTTAATCTGTGTATTGCTAATTCAGATCTAGTCATTTACCAGATAGTTATTTTAAACAGCGTAAGAGATTGCTTATGAAGAGGCAAGAAGACCACCGCCATAGAGAGCCACAAGAAAAGACACAAAAAGAAAGGGAGTACCGCTTTCCTCAACCAAAAATTAAGGTTAGTCTTGTCTGGAATTACAGTCAAGTTGGCCACAGACAAACTGGCCCATGCTTAAAATAACTTTTTGATTGCTTTTTAAGTAAAGTTCATTACTTCAAAGTTCTCTCTTGTATGCATTTATCAATCCACAGTTCATATATATGATTTTCATATATTCAAAGTCATTCACAGACCAAAGTCTTCAGTAACCAGCATACTATTACATTCAAACACTAGTAGATGCTGAGATTCAAATCCATGAACATTCGTTTTGATTTTTTGGTTTAAAATATAACATAACATACACAACAACAAGAAACTGTAACATATGAACAAAATAAAAACCTTCTTACTTAAGAAATACACATTTTGGTAGTGTAATAAGTGTTGGAAAGGTGTTGGAAAGCGTCCATAGCATCTAAGTGTTTGTATGTAACAGTATGCTCATTGCCGAACACTTTGGTTTGTATTATAACGGCATAAAGTTTATGGACAATACAACAGTTGAAACTTCAATTACTTTATTATCACTTGATCAGACTAATTCTGTAATCAGCTTATTGAAGTGATTTTATGTGTTGGCAAGTTGGTGTGGGCCAGTTGATTTGTGGGCCATTTGGTCTGTGAGCAAGTTGGTTTGTAGGCCAGTTGATCTGTGGGCAAGTTGATCTTTGGGGGAGTTGGTCTCTGGGCAAGTTGGTCTGTCGGCCAGTTGGTCTGTGGGCCAGTTGATCTGTGGGCAAGTTGATCTGTAGGCGAGTTGGTCTGTGGGTGAGCTTGTCCATGGGAAAGTTGGTGTGTGGGCCAGTTGGTGTGTGGGCCAGTTGGTCTGTGGGCCAGTTGGTCAGTGGGAAAATTGGTCTGTGGGCCAGTTGGTCTGTGGGCCAGTTGGTTGGAAACCCTTGTCTGGATACTAATTATGATAGCCCTTTTGGGAGAGGGATGTCCTAAAAAGAACACTTTTTGATTCCAAAGCTTTGCTCATTTTTTGGAGATGTGTTTGTCTAATGCATTGATCTCCAGCTCAGCAATCCTAAGTTGGAGTTTTAGCAGAGTCCTCTATTGGTCTGTGGCCGAAATCATCCTATGGCAGATTTTCCAGTTGTTAATTTTTGCTCTCAGCCACAAGAAATGCCATTACCAAAGTCACTGAATACATAACTTTCGGTTTTCCTTTTCGTATATTAGTTTTCTTCCCCTTCTAGAAAAGTTTGAATATCACTGCCTGTGAGTGGTATGGATTTTTCAATGTTTTAGCAGCCTTAATTGGTGAAAGTTCTGACAACCTACCTTGTATTGAGAATTGTGAAAGCTCTGCCATTCATTCATTAACCTGACTGAGTGGTGTGAAAGACGAGTGATGTGTCTGCAGCTGATTGGTGATATCAAACACATGTGAAAAAATATCTTCATGTGTTGTTACGGCTTTTCTCAGGGCTGGAAATCCTTGTAAAACACAGTAGTATATATGATAAATGTAATTATCACAGGATAGGAATCTCCGGCTTGTAATTTATTTGTTTGTTAGTGGATACCTGTAGCTTGGATAGCTTGAAATATTGTCAAGGGTTTTAAAACCCAAGCCAAAATCTCACAAGCGTAGCAGCCAATTACTACCCAAGGTAATCCATCTCTCTTTCACATGGGGAATATAGGGGTTGCTAAAGGGTTTTTGTCTATCTTTCTGATCTCATTTGTAATTCTCCTTACTCTGTCATACAATTCTTTTGCTGATAGTTCAGAGAATTTCATTGTGGGTCAACTAGTAATCCCTTGTTGATATTTTCCTTTATTCTCATCACTTGTCTTCTTGATATTGTATTTGATATTGTAAGGAGAAATTCTTTCTTGGTCACTCATGTGAATCAAAGAGTTAGAAAGGATGGACACAGTATGTAACTCTTAAAAGCAACTGCATACCTCTAGTATGAAGAATTGTATTTGTGAGGAAGGAAAGTGGGTGTTAGATTGCCCACTTCCTTGCAAGGAATCTGTTTTATGATATATCTTTTTTTTTTGAAGGTTGAACCAGAAGAATCAAATGAAAGAGGACAAGGTTGTTCAGCAATGGATCAGGATGAGCCTCCAGAAAAGCAATCTAAAATAAAGCAAGAAGTGCTTCAATCTCCACCGAAACAGCCTCCTATAGCTACTCAACAACAGCACTTTCAGAAGGCACCAGCACAGGATAACCATCATTCACAACAACAGCAACAGTCACAACATCAACAAGCACCCCAGCCACAACCACAGCAGTCCCAAGGATCTCAGCAGCTGCCTCCACCAGAATGTTAGTGAACATCAGATTGATGTCATATCCTTGTACTTGAACAGTTTAATTTTGTAACCAGGTCAAGGTTGCTTGCATGGGTTTTTTTTTTGGAAATGGAGTGAAATTTTTATTCTGGCATGATACATGTTTACACTCATTGCCCTCTATTGGAAATTTGAACCTTCTAAATGTTCCAAGGATTTTTATTGAAAACAAAATTCCAAGCAGCTTAAGTCCCTAAATTCACCACTCAATGGGCATACAATACTTTGGTTCTGAATTTGGTTGACCTCAGTATTTAATTGATAAATTTGCCAACCCTTACATTCCAAAGATCTGATTGGGAACTTTCCTTTGCAGCTCTGGTTCGTTTTCTTGCAGTTCACAGGATATGGTTATCATTAAACTAACAATCTTCTTGATTCATGCATCAGATTCTCATAACAAAATTGCTGGAGAATGCATTGACATCATGAGGAGACGTTAGTTATTAATGGTGCCCATGGTTGAAAGTTGGCATGGATTACCTTTCAGAAATGGCATTTAAGCACATGTTCTTTTGTAATTTAGAAAATAGAGGTTTTGACAAATTTGATGTGGATTCTTAGTTTTGATAGCTTCTCTGAAATCTTGTTACAGTATCTTCAAGCGAGGTGAAGAAGCGTCTTCATGAATTTGTCATCAGCAAGAAGCAAAAGGATCTTGCTTTAGCTTCTGGAGCACATGCACAAGCCTTTAAGCACTGGTTAGTCTGAGTTTTTGTTAAGTTGTCAAGGATTATATCTGAATTCAATTGGGCAAAGGTTTGTTTTCTTATTGTTAAAAAGATATTTGCTGTGCATTCCAGATTTAGGCAGTTTTACTTGACATCATTTCATGCATCAGGTGGGACTTTGAAGTCTTGGCAGTCCTAGTACAATACAGACTCGGCTATGATGCCTCACTTTTGAAGCCTGATTTCCTGAAAGTCTCTTCTTTGCCTATTTTAAACCTCTGTTGCATTGTAATTATTTTTGAATGCCATTCATTTTTAAAGCAGTCAGTTATCCATGTTTTGAGGGTTCTGTCTTTAACCAAGCTCAGGTGCCAATAGAACATTTTATCACTCTAATGTTTTTTCTCCTTTTGAATTGTTTTGTTGACAGGAACCAGCAATATGGTGATTCAGATAGAATTGCACCCCTAGGAACTGGTTATGAGGGAGTCAATTATCCATTGAGAAAAACAGGTCAGGAGTACAAATTTGCTGCAGTCATAATTTCATTATCAAAGCTGTAATCCTTTGGATAACAATGTAGATCAATGTTCAGTTCTTTTTTTTTTTTTTTTTTTCACTGAAAGCCATTTACTTACACCTAATTGCTATAACAGTGTTATCAAAAAAAGGCAAAAAGTAATAAGAAAGCAAGAAAAAGCCAACTATGAATTAATTAGCATATAAAGTACATGTACCCTTTGGCTATAAGTTGGGCAGCTGAACAATTTCCACAGAATTTCCAATGAAAAATTATTTCAAACTGTGTGACAACATTAGATGTTGATTAGAGATTTCAAATGGTTCAACTTCCAAGAATTTAGGGAATGAGAGGCTAAAGGCCTGAATTCATTCATTGAAACACAATTATGTTATACTGGTCAAGTAAATCTCATGTTTAGTCAAACCTGTCAAAACAACCACTGTTTATCATTACAGCTTCTGAACCAACCCTGAAAGCAAAGTCAACACTCAAAGCCAGACTCAAATATTGTCATGGAAGCCCATTGCTATATAGGCGTCAAGATCGTCGAAATGGAAATAGGATGAACAAGAGCCTAACATGTAAGTGGTTGTTTCACAAATTGTCTTAACATCAGTATGCGGACTCTCCAAACTGGTCTCTACAGATTTCCTAAGGTTCTGACTAGGAGAATTTGTTTAACAATAAAGAGGTTCTCTAGCTGGTGATTATTCCCTTTATCATTGTGACCTTTATCTGTGAATCAGGCTTGATGTTACAGTGAGAAATTAGTCAGATGCTAGTCAGTCTTTGGGGTCAAGGGTAAATATATATGTTCGCTCTTTGCTTCTAACCACCGATAACTAAGATATCTCAATATCTGATGTGGTCTTCATGCGCTCTTTTGTCAGGCACTCTTTCATACTCTTTCACACTGTATTTATTATGTACCCTGGGATGTCTAGGGGCTGTGACTATTATAAATAAGCTGTTAAACAGAGTACAGCCCCATGTCTGAAAAATCCTTGCCACCAGGTACCCATAAACTCAACGAAAAGGATACATGTTGCCATGTGTCTGTCCAGTAATAGATAACTGATGATATCAAAATGTGGTAAGAACAAAGAGGTGACACACAAGGTGCAGCTAAGTGTGTCACTGATGTTCCTATCACAGTTTGACTTCCTCTGTGATATATTACTGAACAGACACACGGCATCACTCAGTCTCTTTGTTTTGTACAAAAAAAAAAAACAATTGAGACTGCCCAAAAGCTGTTGAAAACTTCATTTAGATTCAGCCATTATTGATTGAGCTGCAGTTTTACTCGTGAGCCTGTTCTTGTAAGTTTGCCTTCTGACCAGAAGAGCCAGCTAAACTCATAGTAGTTTTAGAATGTAATTTATCTATAGAGATAAATCATATATTTTTTTCTCTTTTTCAGTGGAAAATGCAGGAGGTGAAATGGGTGAATGTTCCAATCCTGGGTCACCAAACCAGTCATCATCTACCTCACCACACAGAGAGGTAAAACACTATACTGAATGTCATGTGGTAATAACTGAATGGGCTGCTAAAAGTAAATACTTTGTGTAATTTGGTGGAGTAATTTTTTTTTTGTTTTTAAGTACCCTAGTGTTTACAATCGAATGTAACGTTTTAAAAGGATTTGGTTTTTTTATTCCACCATTATATGGCAACAACACCTTCATACTTTTTGCGGGCGAGGACATCTTTAATAATTTTGTTTGGTACATGGTTTAATTAAAGAGAATTATTTTGTTAGGGTTCGTCACCCTTGAGCACTGGTCCTGGGTCTGGTCTCGGGCACAGTCTACCCAATCTCCAAGCAATTCCACGTTACCCTTCAGGAATGGATCACGGCCGCGGCAGCCAGCTGTGGCTTTCAAGCCCGCTTGCTAACAAACCCCGTGTTCTAAGTCATGGCAGTAGCTTAGCAAGCAATGATGTAACTCACATGGAGGTACAGCAGAGTCCGTATTCTAGTCAAACTATTTCAGATGGAATCGAGGAAGAGGATGAGAGTGATGTCACTGCAGCTGCACAACATCAGGCGCGGTGGAAGCAGCTGGCATTAGTCCAAGCACAAGCTCAGATGCTGTCCATGGGTTACGGGGCGCATCAATTGAAAGTGAATTCTGTGGTGCCACCCTCGTCATCTTCAGCAGGGCCACCGTCCACATCACCAGAAGCACAAAACAACTTGTTATCACCCCGAGGAGTGGGAGGAGGGCTGTCTGCATCACTAACATCAGCACAGATGGAAAGACAATTAAAGGTGCACCGGCCTTTGCGTCAGTCTCTATCAGCACCAGGCCTGTCTTTGTCAAATGGTGTAGCCCTGCACCAGCAGCCACAAAACCAAGAACTGTTACAGCAGCAGCATATGGAATTTATGAAACAACAACGGGTGCAACAGCAGAATCAAGCTAGGTTAATCCAACAACTTCAGCAGGAGTTTATTCTGCAGCAAATTGGTGCCAAAAACCTCCAAATGAACTTGCAAAAGCTGCAAGAATTACAACAGCAACAGCTGGTGCACAAAGAATCCCAGGCAGCGCTCAAAGAACACTTGGAACATATGCAACAGAAAGAAGCATGGAAGGAGCATTTTTATCAATTACAACAACAACAGCAGCAACAGCAACAGCAGCAGCAAAAAATTCAAGCTCAATTGTTGCAGCAGCAACAACTGCAGCAGCAGCAACAACAACAACATCAACCACACCAACCGTTACCCAGACTTGTTCGTGTAAGTAATTAAATTTCTTAACCCTTTACACCCTAACATCAGTGTGCATATTCTCCATACTGTTCTCTATACATTTCCTAAGGTGCCGACAAGGAGAATTTGTGTAACGATCAAGAGCTTCTCTGGGTCGTGAACATTTCCTTTATTCTTAGAGTCTTCAATTAGTGAAAATTTTTAGAAACTGGAATCGGGAAAAAGTGTGGAAAGTAAAGAGCGAGTCTAGAAAAAAGGGGAATAAGTCTGAGGGTTTTACTGGTAATGTCAAGTTGGGACAAATGTTTTGTTTCTGGGCGTCAGATCATGCTAACTTTGATTTTTGCTGTCCCTCTAAACCTCATCTCATTATCAAATAAACAAATGTAATGGTAATAATGGGAATACCAAGACTTCATTTGTAGATCTTCGGTCAAAACCCTTCATTTTAAAAATTTTCCAACACAATATTGTAGCTTCTCTCAGGATATTCACTGAACTTCAGAGACTGGAGAATTTTCCAGCAGCCATGCGGAATTCCTCAGCGTAATTTCCTTGTCTTAGGTTATATTTATTTCACGCTATTCTCCTGCTCCTGCATTTTGTAATAAAAAAAAACCCTTGGTATCGTAGTTTTAACTTATTTTTTGAGTTCTCTCAGCCAATTCTCCAAACTGATTTTAGTTCCTTTCTGTTTGCTGGCTGATTTTGAGAAATTTATGTGCGATCGTGACAATATATCGTTGTTGCTGGTTAGCAAACGTCCACGTTACTAATCTATTTGACAGGGTATGAAGACTTTAAGGTGATGTTAAGCACTGATAAAGATAACCTCTTGTTGCTTGACTTCTGGTCAAAAACCATGAAACGGAAAAATGAAATAAAATAAAAAGAAAACACCTGTTTATTTGCTCTGACAGACACACAGTCATGATGACCTTCCCTCACCTCAGACCAGCCAAGAGCAACAAATACAAGAACTTCAGCTTATTCGTCAGCTACGTCAACAGGACTCCCCTGAAAAAGGATCCTTGCTACAAGGAAACCAACAAGCTCTACAGCTGCGCCAAGCAGATTTAGCTGCAGCGTCATCCGCAGGATCTGTTTCTCCTGGGGCAACTGTGGGTCACAGGCCTTTATCAAGAGCTCATTCATCACCTGTTGTAGGTAAGCACACAAAAATTATCATTTTAGCTGTTTTTTCTTCTTCTCTTTTTTTTTTTGGGGGGGGGGGGCGTCGGGGTAGGGGAGAGAGGAGAATCTGGTTTCGTACCCTTTGCTGAATATGAATGTACAGTTTGAATCGCAATATTTAATGTGAACAAAAAAAGGAAGTTAATCTAGGCATTTGTAGATGTTGTGCCAAAACTGTGGTGATACAGTGTAAATTATATTTTCATGAAGGAAAAGTAATTATATTTATTTATTTTGAATTGAATGATCGGAGAATGGAGAAAGATGGTGAATCAATTAGTTACTTTTTTAAGCCACATTTGACAAATAATTGTCGTAATTCTTAGGTAGTGGTCAAGTGGCTGACACAGGGAATCGTACCGGCCTTGTTTACGACACAGTTATGTTAAAACATCAGTGTTCATGTGGTGATGCCAGTTCCCATCCAGAACACCCAGGAAGATTACAAAGTATCTGGGCACGACTGCAGGAGACCGGTGTAGCTAATCTTTGCGAAGTGAGTGTGTGCACAATTAACTTGTGCGTTGTAATTGTGCTGTGTATACGAAAGTGAGATTGTCCAATTAGTCTTGAAATTTCAGGGGATTCAATAGGTATTTGTAATTAAATTGTGACTGGTGAAATTTTGCAGTGGAACGAAATTGATGATGCTATTTTTGTTCATACAGCGAGTGCGTCCTAGAAAAGCTACCTTGGCTGAAATTCTTACAGTTCACAGGTAGGTCCACTTCACGCTTGAGTAAACTTTTAACATAGATATAACGCTGCTTTATAGCGAATCACTTCATACCGCCAAAATTTGAACAACAAAATGGAAATGTTAGGTTAAAATTTTAAAATATCTTAAATCTACTGACGACTTGGATCACAGTTTCACAAGACTACAGGTTGACGAAGCTCTCTTAACACGGAAGGTTTAGGTTATGCTTATCCTTAAGAACAACAAACAGCTCTTTTAGGAGCCATGAAACTTGCAAAAGCAATGATCGGTGGGAACCGTGGTATAATTTTATGAAGTTCTTATCAGTTTGCTATACAGACATGTAAATTTCATTGAATAATGTCTATTTCTGCAAATTTGCGGCACGTTTTCCAAATGTTCCTGATTTGTTATCAAAATGTTTGGGGAAAAGATACGGTTTACGCGCTGGTGTTTAAAGTATTTGGAAAGATGGGCCTTTTGCAGGAAAAAAAGTTCCTCATAACGTTTAGTTCTTTACGTGAAAGGACAAGTTAAGTTACTATTAAACCCCACGGTAGAAAAAATAATTAATAACATTTGATTAGAGGAAGGAATGACATTATACATTATACATAATTTTCATTTTTTTATTTTCAGTGAACAGCACACCATGTTGTTTGGTGGCAGCACACAATGTAGAACAAAGAATGAGGACGGTAAGGGACATTTATTTCATCAAAAATTATGAACTTACTCTATGGAAGAAACAAGAGGAAAACAAAAACAAACTTGTTGAAAAGGTGCAGAAAATTAACGAAGACTCTGTTGACCGGATTTCACGCATGATTTTCAATTGTGATCTTTGTTTAAACATTATGAATTCTTTTTCTATGGAAGAAACAAGAGGAAAAAAACCAAACTTGTTGGAAAGGTGCAAAAAATTGATGAAAGCTCCGTTGACCGGATTTCACGCATAGTGTTCAGTTGTGATCTTTGTTTATGTTCAAACATGACCTTTGGTCTTTTGGTTTGTATTTTTATCAGGGACAAGTACTTTGCTCAAGTGTTTCAATAAACTATTTTGTGGTGGGATTGGGGTAAGTTGAGCCATAAAGCTGTTAGTTAGTTATATTTTACATATCATTTTGTTCGGTATCAGATAATCATGGTAGAATATTTTGTAATATAAATTGAACCTCAAGCTGATGCTGGGTTTTCTGGAGAATCAATCCCTTTTTCCACGTTACATAGAGAAACTGTCAGTTCTTGTACACTGCATGTAAATTGGCTTAAGCACAAATACATGAGTGGAAATAATCACGGTAGAATGTTGTGTAATGAAATTGAACCACATGCTGATGTTGGGCTTCCAGGAGAGTCAATCTTTTTTCCACGTTACATCAAGGAACTATCAGTTCCTGAAGATTGCATGGGACTGGCTATGAGCATAATAAATGGGTGGAAAGGATGGTTGTGAGGAGAGGTTGGAGACCATTACGACTCATTTGTCAAATGAGTTGGTTAGGGGAATTTTACATTCGTTAGGGTATTTTAAAAGTCGATGGCTGCTGCAATTATGATAATTTTTTAATGGGTGTCGTTTTTGTAGGTTGATGGAGATACAATATGGAATGAAATGCACAGTGCTAATGCAGCCAGAATGGTAAGAAAAACAAGTTGTTTATAGCACAATGTATGGATGCCTAAACTATAGAATTTGCACTGATTTCAATGAGTTGGAGCCAAGAGTAACATTACTCAGTCTGGTACGTTTTCCTGTTTTGTAGTTTGATATTTATAAAAATGAACAATCTAGGAAAGGGTGATACAACTGCAGCCAAATGTGAACAAGCGGCAAAATGATCTTTCCAAGCAAACCGCAACGGAAGTGGTTCCGGAAAAAGAAGATTGAAAAAAGGCTTCTCTTTCTCTGCAATCACTTATTGTGCAATTTATGTGTCGAGGTCGTTTCTTCACGGTCTATGTAACCTGCAGGGTCAAATCTAAGTTACTTCCTGTTTAAATATCATAAAGTAACAGCCACTATTTCAATTGTTCCTTTTAACCATAGCCTTAGTAAATTGGGTCAGTTAAAGTATGATGTTTTTGGATGAGAATTAAAATTAAAAAATACATAATCAACAGATTATGCGTATCGGTGCATTTCTAACGCAATTTTCCTGTTTCTGTTAAGGCCGTCGGGTGTGTCGTGGAACTTGCATCTAAAGTTGCCAAAGGGGAACTGAAGGTAAGCATGACTTTTGATGAAAACATACTACAGAGAGCAATCAAAGAACTCAGACACAGCTGTCTCTCTGCTGATGCTGGTTTAATAAGCTCTAAGCTTGTTGGGGAAAAAAAAAAGAAGGAAAAAAACAAGATAATTCTCTTACGCACCCGGACCCGTTGAGGATCACGTTTCAACTCAGAGGGTCAGTTATTTCCTTAAAATTGGAAATTAAAGGTTAAAATGAGAAAGGCGGTACTCGTACTCTTTCTCATTTAGGAACAAGCGCACCTTGCATACTTGTGTATGCAGGGTATGTTGCGGTGCAATTTTTGTCTCATTATTTCAATTCTTTTAGGATTTTGATGATGAGTACATAACGGCGTAAAATAAAAACAACATTAATGTGGGAAAGTTTTAAGCCAAGAGAGTATTTAAACACAGAGATTCCAGAGCTTGCTGAACTCGCGTTTTTGCCGTTTTTGTTGTGTTTTTCTAAAAGAGTCTTATCTTGTATAGAAAAATCTTACTCGTATTCATCACTAAAAAAATGGTTGATCAATGAAAGGAAAGAGGAAAATAGAAGGAGTGATATAATATTTAAAATAGTGGATCGTATTGAACTCGTAATAATACATGTAACTAATTGCTTTGTCCTTTTTTTTTTTTAGAATGGATTCGCTTTAGTGAGACCTCCAGGACACCATGCGGAAGCTCATCAAGCGATGTAAGTTGAAAGGCCAGGAGAGAATAACAGAAATGTTGCTACTATTAACCGCTTCGTGTTTCGTGTTTTTTTAGGGCTTCCAAAACACATCACTGCATTTCATCACGTAGGGACAAAATTCTGTAACGGGAACAAAGATGGACACAAAAATTCTCTATGTTACACAAAGTGAATTTTCGCCGCGACTTAAGCCCGCAAAAGTGCCGCGCGAAGTCTTGTCCTCAAATAACATGTGCTTATTGACTTAGTTGGAGACCGGAAGGGGAAAGTTTTGGCCTTAGGTCGAATGTAATCCTCTGAGAGCCACATATTTTCCCGTCCGGCTCGACCTAACTCATTTAACAAGTACTTAATCACATTACTGTGGTTCTTTCTTTTTTTATCCTCCTTCCTTCTTGCAGCTAGCGGGGTCTTACGACATTTTGGCCCTGCTGCTCACCGTATCGCTTACGGCCTTAATAAGAGGATTGTTTTCTCATGTTTGTCAATAAAAGCGCGCGCGAGGCCGGGCCATATGGAAAAAGAGTATTCCCGAAGAAAAGTGGCTGAAATTATCTGAAAATTACTTCTAGCGTGTCTCAATATTTAAAGTCCTCGGAAGTTTCTGAAAAAGTGTCGGGTAACCTTCAATGCGACCTTTTTTCTTTGCAGGGGCTTCTGTTACTTTAATAGTGTGGCAATTGCTGCGAGACTACTGAGACTGAACCTGTCAGTTGAACGAGTTCTCATTGTGGATTGGGTAAGTATAATGTAGCTTGGTCCTCTCTGAAGCAATTTTCAATTGAGGGTCGAAAATAATCTGGGATTGCTTTGGTCTCGTTTTACCTCGCTCTGTGATGGATCCAGAAAATCTGCGCTATTCTCTCAACCAATTAGACGCAAAAGTAAAACCAACCGAAACTTGGTCAACAGCGTTTTCCCGCGCTTTGGTAGTTTGCTTATTTTCACTTTGAATTCTCATTGACTTTGACTCCCGTGATCACTCTGCTCTACTTTTTCGGTACCCAATTGAAAACTATCCCATAGTTTAATGTCTGTACAGAGATTAGAAAAAAGGTTTTCGTTTAAGGCAAAACCTAGCAACTGTCTTTTCGGTGATCTTTGAGATTTCTGTTATAATTTGAGCTGTATTTGCCACCGAAGTGCTTGGTTATACAATTTCAAAAACTTCTCCATGTTTCTACAGGACATTCATCATGGAAATGGAACTCAGCAGATGTTTTATGACGACCCACATGTTATGTACATCTCAATTCACCGCCATGATGACGGGACCTTCTTCCCTGGTACTGGAAAGTCAGAAGAGGTATTAACCCTTTCCACCCTAACATCAGTATGCATATTCTCCATACTGTTCTCTGTACATTTCCTAAGGTGCTGAAAAGGAGAATTTGTTTGGCAATCAAGAGTTTCTTAAGCTGGTGATCATTTCCTTCATTCTTGTGGCTTTATTGTTTGATCCAAGGGTGATATTGTATGGAGAAATTAGATGTTAGTCACTCTTAGGGGTCACAGGGTAAAATGATAGTGTTACAACTACAAACAACGTAGAAAACAGTTTTGCTCCTAAAGAAGGATGTTAACCATTTTTCGTGTTAGACGGGGAAATATCTGATTCCCTCGACTAGGATTCTAACATCAGACATTTCGATTTTCTATCGGACTTCAGAGAATTAGTATGGAATGTAATGCCATACACCAGGTTTACATATGATAAGCGTCCTGTTTACTGCCGGGACCAGATATGTAGAAAGTGTCATGCATGATCATAGAGAGGAGTCGTTTTCAATTGAGTGTCCAAAACCGTATCCAAAGTAATCACAACAACCAATCAGAGCGAAGGTCGTCATCATCATTAGTCAAAGTGAACTCAAATTGAAACAAACTGCATGAAACGCGGGAAAACGCGAACTAAATCACAATTGATTCAAGTTGTTCATTTGATTGTTTGAGAAGGTGACATGAGTTTTTTAGACCAATCACAAAGCGAAGTGATGGATTACTTTCGATTCTCAATTGAAAACTTCTCCATTGCTTTGATTCTGATATGTAACGACCAAACAAGTCGGGATGGGTAAGGAGAAGGATTGGGTGCAGGGCAGCGCGGCTCAAGTTATCGCACACAACAATCAGTTACAATGAATTAATTTTGACAACGTATCGATTATTGTGAGTCTCTTACAATAATTGATACACTAGTAATGTGCAGACGTTTTGGTCAAAATAAGAGTTGAACACTCCATGTTGACAACAGGCGTAGATTAGACAGCAAAAGAAAGTTTTTCTACTGTTGTTTTTGATTTAGTTATTTAAAGTAGGTGTCAAGATGAACAAATCATTTCAACCTAAAAATTCTACTTTTTGCAAGACTTAGTACCTTTGGATGTGTCTTGTTTGTTTCAGTGTGGTGCTGGAATAGGCGTTGGCTACAATGTCAATATTGCCTTCATGGGCGGATTAGGTAAGTTACGGCAACATTACTCGCTCCACTTTGTTCGCTCCAAAGGTATAAAACGTAAGTTCTACTCATCTTCTGCCATAAAATTTCTTCGAATTTTCACCGAAAACATTTGATGTTAAATCAAACAATATCCTTAACTTGATATGTTTCTTACTTCTCCTTACCACCCTGCCTTAACCCTCTACATCCTAATATCAGTCTCCATATTCTCCGCACTCTTCTCTATAAATTTCCGTTGGTACTGACAGGGAGAATTCGTTTAACAATCAAAGCTTCTTAGGTTGGCGATCATTTCTTTTCTTATCATGATCTTAATAACGATTCAGCAGATTAAGATGATAAATGGGAACCAATCAAAATGTGTGCGTAATTCAGCTTATTGTAATTGCTTTTTGTATTTGTTATTCAACAGAGCCTGTATATGGTGATGCTGAGTACTTCGCAGCGTTCCGTTCCATAGTGATTCCCATAGCGAAGGAGTTTGAGCCCAACATTATATTAGTTTCAGCAGGGTTTGACGCTGCGGCCGGACATTCGCCTGCTTTGGGTGGCTACCAGGTCACGGCAGCGTGTAAGTATCAAGCTAAGGAGTAGTGTTGCGGGAAATTAGCTGTCGCCTTTTCACCCAGTACGAGTGAATCAGTTTGTCTGGCGAGTGAAAATCAATGGTTGCTGTATGGGTACAGGGCTGACAGCCGGACTGACCAAAAAAAACAAGCAAAAATGAAAACAAAAGCATCTTTGATCAATGTCAGTGTCTGAGCAACTGCTTACCCACCCCTCTCCTAGCCCAACATTAACCTTCCACTTGTTATCAGTTGACTGTTGTTGGGTTAGGGGATGGGTAGGTGCGCAGTTGTTAAGATATTGACATTGATCCAACATATTTAAGGAGGCTTCGTCACGCCTCGTGTATCGTGATTATTTTACAATGTAGCTTGATATGTTTTAAGTTTGTAAATTGTGATTTGGGTTTTTCCGCTCGCCTCGACTATCCTCGTTTCTTCTTTAACTAATTTTATCCTGGAAGAATTTTCTGTCTTCCCAAGTCTAAATTTGTTGTTTCCTTGAATTTGATGATGGTTTTTGTTCGAAGCCAAAATGGAAGCGAAACTTAGTTAATATTTAGCTTAGTTGTTGGTTGATTTAAGCTTCGTGGTCGAAGGATACTGAAAAAGAGTACTAAGGGTCTTAATCACGCGTTTGAAATCCTTTAGTATGGAGCTTACTGAGAGAGGAAGCCAGAATTTTGATTACCGACGTCGATTAAAAATATGTTTCGATAAACAGGTATCTTGTGTGTGGGTCAAAGAGACATTCCACTCTCTCAGTCGTGAGGAATGGAGCCCTCAGATGAGGCCTGATTTTGAATTCCGTTGTGCTACGTTATGAGCTCGTTGGTGATGAATGCCATGTTCTAGTTACATATATGATAGGCTTTTCGCACACTGGTGGTATAGGTAAAGTGTCGTTTGTAGAAACAGTAAGAGGAAAAGTAACTTTGGGGTCAGTCTTCGAGTGAGAAAGAAATACTGTTGAGGTATAACTTTGTGATGCGGTTATGTACACATGGTGCATTTTCAGGTTATGCGCAGTTGACGAAACAGCTCATGGATGTTGCTGGGGGCCATGTGGTCATGGCATTGGAAGGAGGCTACAGTTTGCCGTCCCTGTGCGACGCAGCTGAGGCGTGTGTGAAGGCCTTGTTAGGAGAAACAGTGAGAACTAAACTTTGTTTTATATCTGTAGTCGTTTTCTTTCCTTTCTGGTTTCATCTACTGATGGCTAGATTAACAGAAGGTGTTATGTATTCACAGAGGGTGTTATGTATTCAGAGAGGCAAACAAGACAAGCAGACAAGCATGTAAATGAACAATTTGCAAGCAAGCGAATGAAATCGAAGTCAATCGAACGAACGGAAAAGAGATCGAATGTTGACCGAATAAACAAACAAACAAGCAAACAAACTAGAGTGCAATGAAGTATTTAGGGTGTCAATTTTTGTAACAGCAACCTATTATTCGCCTTCTCGTAGCTTCCTGAACTTTCTAAGGATAGCCTTAAACGGGCCCCGAATCCAAATGCTGTAGCTGTGCTTGAGAAAACGATAAATATTCAAGGTAAGTGAATTGAGCATTTTTCCGTTTTATTCGGTGACAATTTCAAACAGGATCCTACCTGATCTTATTTTAACATTTTGTGTAGTCAAGATCCTTGTCTGGTTTCGATCCACGGATATTCACCACTATGGACAAATAATAATTGCCATGTAAAGGAAGTGGTGCACTCCAAGTCGCTTTACCCTGTGGTAATGGGTAACCTGGCCCAGAAGAGTAAACATTTTAGGTGTTTTTAAGTAAGATTTCATTTCATTTCTTGCAGGTAGATACTGGAACAGTGTGAAGAGAGCCGCCACACAGATCTGCCAATCATTAGTCCAAGCTCAACAGCGAGAGAAAGAAGAGGCCGATACTGTGACGGCGCTAGCGTCACTTTCCATGGGAGTTGTACAGGAATCAGACAAGTAAGATATGTCATTCTGTTCGTTGACAGGAGGCTGTTTCTTTGTTCAGGCGTAAAGCTCGTTTTCTTCTCTCCAGTAAAGAAACATGGATGCAGAGCCATCCCTTTTTTTTAGTTGCAACTGGTGGTTATGTTAACTAGGTCCTAAGCCTTTGAAATCGGTTTAGTTTTACAGGTTGGCTTCATTTTAACTTAGAAAACGACTGAAAGCTATTTCCGAGTTGTTGTTGTAACCCAAAATTCACTCCTTCCTTTCATTCCTGTTAATATTTTGTTAAGTCCGCTGAATAGCTCAAAAGGCTTTTGCATGTTTGGTTGCTACGTGATATTCAACTTATAGCTGAGAATTGGACGAACAGTCTGCTGAGAAATATTCTACTCATCTCTTGCATGATAAGAGAAGCGCTATCCATTGTGCCAAGTTTGAAGAGTGTATTTTGCTAATGAGAATGTGCTTCAGCAAGTAGACCATGTAGATGAAGCGTAACTTTTCTTAACCAATACTTTTAAGATATGAGGTCAGTTCAGTGGCCTAGACATCTCACTCCTGTGTGATTCATTTTCCGAGTTCAGTGGCTCGCATGCATTTTGATCACCTTTCCCCACCTTTGTTTAGACGACAGACCTATACTCGCGCTACCTTCATAAATAACTGTGGAGATTTTTCACTCTTGAAATTTCAGAAGTATTGACGAATCCATGGAAGAAGAACAAGTTGAAACATGAAACCAAAACAGAGAAAATCAAAAGCAAAGAACGATTTTAGGTAGAATAGCTTCTATAAATATCTTGTGTAAATGCCCTTATGCGTCTATCACGCAAATCACAGCACTCGTTATAAATCGGTACACAGTCGTGTAGGTTTAAATGACGGACGAATAATCGTTACATTTTGACTGCTGACCCAGCTCGAGCTGCATTGAGGTAAAGCGATTTATCGGGACAGAAATGTATCAGTGATCTCACCACCCCACACCCTCCCTCAAAAAAAAAAAAAAAGGCAAGCTTTCCAAGAATAAATGGACAGAACTCGCCTTAAACGAGGTTTAAGGAACGCTCTTCAACTGTGTTGTCATGTAGTCACGAATCTTTCGTATCAATGTTTGTATCTGAGCAACTGCACCCTCCCTAGCCTAGCCCAACACAAATCAACTGTTAACAAGTTAGGGATAATAGGGACCTTAAGCAGTTACGACGGTAACGCCAAGGAAGACGTCGATTTAAAAAATGAATACATATTTTTAGTTGGAATTTCGCGAATGATTGGATTTGCTTAACATCTCTTACGGTGCCGTGAGTTAACCTCAGCATAACATATGAGAGCGGCTTTGAGTTCCAAATGGAAACTTAAGTAATCTGCCGTCCGGGTTTCCTTTCTCGGACCACGCAAATTCTGATGATTTCGCGTTATTTTGCAGAGGACGGCTAAGAAATGTACGCAGTTTTAAAACGCACACGCTGAGCTATCGTTCTACTCATTAGATCTTTTGTTTTGCCACGTCCTCGTTGCCGTCGCTGTCGTGGTTTGCTGAAGGTCCCTAGTGTTAGGTAAAGGAAGGCGCAGTTGCTTTTGATACTGATATTGATTCATTTTTTCAAGAGTCAACAAAGAGGTGATATTGATATGGCTGAATTCCACGGTTGCATTATGTTGTGTTGAACGGGTTTTATCTTTTATCGTACAGGTACACTTTGTAGGCTTAATTTGCTTGTTTTATTTATTATTTGTCAAATGGATTTCTTGTTCCGTAGGTCGGGAGAAACTGAATCAACTGTTTCTTAGGGTGTCATTTCTATAGTTAGGGTGCGAAGATTCGGGGCATATCCAAGAGAAACCTAGTTATCACGTCTCTCGCAACCTTACGCCAGAAATTTATTTTAATTGGCAGTGTTTACATAGCGGGTGAAAGAACAGGCTTTCGATACATCACTGTCCGTTGTAGTGAGTTCTCGAACCTAAAAACTTGCGTGGAAGGTTCGTAGCTCCAAATCGCCTCTCCATTATTGTCGCCAACCAATCTGATTTTCTCAAAATGTTCCGAACTTCTCTTGGTTATCCCGACCCTGGTGTAGATTCTGTCTTACTGACGAGCACTACCGTAGAATTCGAAAAGAGTCGTTCCGAATAAATGTGCATTGATTTTACAGAAGTTCTCGTTTTCTTTTTCTTCCTTTTCTCCTTTTTTCAATGCCTGTTGTAATTCTCGTCCGGCATGGGTGCTTTGTTTTGGCTAATGCGCTAATCTTAAAGGTTTCTTCCGATGAAAAAGTAATGTTGAAATCATTCCTTGGTAGTGTACACGCCGAGAATCAACTCTTTAAAACTGAAGCATTATTCAAATATAACTATGTATACTAAGCTTAGCTATAAGTTTTCATTATTCATTGTATTATCATAATCACACGGCGAGGGGGCTAATCCTTCCACTTTCACGATCTGATTACAAATTTTCCATTCCATCTGCTATACAATCCCTAATGTATTAGTCATGAGAATGTGGTAGCTTATCGCAACAAGAGCCTCCTGCTGATTAATGTTTCTATTCTCATCACCTGTCTACTGAAAATTGTTGGGAAATCGCGAGGAGAATTTCTCTGTAAATCAGCTGTGAGAGTTGAAGGATTAGACTTGTCTAGCAGACTTCCAAGGAGTTTCTAGTGTGTAATTTAGCCGAGATATCCCCTCGGTAACTCTGTAATTATTCCTTGTACATAGTTGTCAAAAGTGGCTGGGTTTTTTAAAAAAAGACCCCAGTTGCTAAAGGATTTTCTCATTTAAATTATGCCTTTTAAAATGTTACCCTGCATAGCAAATATATAACAGGGAAGTGACAATACTGTGTAAATGCGATATACATATATATTATAAATAGTTAAAACTTTTTAGCTCTAAGAATGTAGAATGTTATGGCTTAATTTAGTGGCAGAGTGGTAAGATTGACTGAGCCACCTTATAAATGTGTAACCCGCGTGTACTGGGTCGAAAGTCAAGAGAGTCTTTGTGGCTTGTTGAAGCTACTTGTGTACTGGAGTTTATCAAACATTTCGTGTTGCGCTGTTGCAATTATTGCAGCTGGTAGTATTGTAAGGTGATTTCTTGGTGTTCACTTGAGGATCCGTGTGCCTTCACAAGGTGGCAGAAGTGAAATTTGATTTTATGTGGGCCTTGTCACCAATTTGTTTCGTCTCTTACCATGATTTCTGAACTGTGTGTTTTTAAGGTAGAGTTGAAGAGGTTAAAACCAGTTGATAGTATTCGTCTTATTTTGGATTGGATTCCAACCTGGAAGCTTAAGGCTTAAAATTAATGTCCTTAATACTAGTGCTTTTTGTCCTCTTGTTAGAGGAAAAACGAACACAAATTATCACGGCCGCACAACGATTTTTTTCAATCATTTCATGATTTTGCTGTGCCAATTTTAGTGTGTTCATTCGCCTAACACGTTCAATCTCACTGTCGATGATTATGATTTAAATATCTCCATGAATTATTGGGACACTTACAGGCAAACTGAGAGTGAAGAACTAAAATGTATTGCCTTGATAAAACTCCAAATTCTCATAACCAGTAATTAAGGGATAAATGCAAAACAGAGAGGAGAATTGCGGATTGCATCGTGAGGATGAAAGGGTTCGTAATGTAACAGGATTCTTCCTGATTCTTGAAAAGCTTTAGTGAAGGAAAGAATTGTAATGTTCATTTATTTTTATTTTATTTAGTTATATTTTATTGTAAGAAAAATTCTTTTTCTCTCTGTGTTGATAAACAATTCCCTGTTGTGAAGCGGAGTCTTTCTTCAAAGTATACACACATGCAGGAAAAGAGGGAATAGATTAACTTCCCAACTTCTTGTTCAATTATTAACTTTTTATGTCTTACGTCGATGTAGACCTTGAAACTAAAGCTAAGAGAAGGTTGGCTTTCAGAGACTAGCGTCACCAACGGATGTATTTTCAAAATTAAAAACGATTAAAAATGTTGGTAACTTCTGTTTTATAAGTTTGTGTTTTAGAGGAGGGGGGTGGGGCTGGTATGAGTGTTTACTTTTGTCGGGGGCGAGGTGGAATACGGCTTGCAGAGGTGAAGGAGTTGTTTGTAGTGAGACGCGATGAAGAGAGGTCATAGGACACTTTGAAACTCGCTACAGTACACTTTAATGTCTCTTTCTCAGCACAAACTGCACAAGCTGTGCTTAAGCTCTAAAATTGCATACTCTGCTCTTTGGCATACAAAAAAAATTAATTTCTTTGCTTCCAAGGTTTTCCTGAGGGACATATGCAGAGCAATTAAGTAAAGGCTCTGTTTAAAGCGCATGATTGAACCAGATGCTTGGTCACATGATAACCACTCTTTTCTCCCAGTGGTTAAACCCATGCAGAGTTCAGGGACCAACCAACAACTTCTTATTAGAGATCTTACTTTCAAATTCTCTCCGCACTCAAGTCGTGTCCAGGGGAGGTTCCTAAACACACCCCTCTCCCGGTCTCTGGACGGTTTCATGACTCCACTCGGCTGTGGGGTTCGTTCCCAGCCCTACTCCTCTCCAAGTTATTCATTTCCTCTCGATCTCCCTTCAAACGGGCTTTTCAGTCCCTCCATTGGTTTTGCTCTTGTGTAACTGGGAGAGAAAGCCTCAAAGCTGGGCCAGGCCACTCCCCTCTATCGAATCTGTCGCACCAGGACAGCATTACGCTGAATCTGTAGTCGCCGCTAGGCTTAATAATTATCTGTCTGCCCTTGAAATAAATGGAGCGTCGGTGGGAGAGTATAACAGCGTAATTCAGTGTTATCAACTGAGTCGATAACGTAAATTGGCCACTGTAAAGAGTTTAAAAGCTGACGTTTCGAGCGTTAGCCCTTCGTCAGTGGTTGTTCTATCACACTCTCTATGATGGGCGCATCTACGGATGAGATTGCAACCCAGGCTGGCTAAAAATGTACCCAGTCTGCTAAGTATTACACTCAAACAGACAAGATCCTCGGCGTTACAAAATCGCATGACATGCTTTCTCAAAGCACCACATCCGTGAACAGGGACAAGTCTCGCAAAGCTAACATTCTGCAGATGCCTTCCATTCACTTAAAATCCCTTCTTACTGTCGTTTAGCTTTCTATAACGGCATGTACAACACGTGAAAGGGGTTTCCGGAGTTTCTGAGTTTCGGGAAGATTTGCTGTATTTGAACCGAGCAAAAAACGTTCCACTTATCGTCAGTAGCAACCCCTTGGCACGGGAAAAAATTGTTTCACCCACAAATTATCCATCGTGAGGCATAAGGTGACTTTAAGGCGAATTTTAATTATTAGTATTCTCATTTGTGTAAAAGCCGCCACATGTCTAATTAGTTAATCGGATAACTCTCAACTCTGTTGGCCGTAGAAGTCCCCGCGAATTTCTACGCCGTTGCATGGAAAATCTCTCTCTTCTGGCAAGCCTACTGACGCTGCACTGTATGTAAACTTCCCCCTCAGCGGCGCTGGTTAATTCCTCCTTTTAGTTCACCCTACACCTTGTGCAAAAATTCTTTCGTTTATAACGTATTCATTATCAGGAATAAGGTGGCTTATAGGGGAGCTGAAAAGAAGAATTTTTAATTATTAAATCAATAAATTGTTATAGTTAGGCGACTAGCTATATATGCGCAACTTACCGTAGTTCTCTCATTCATCCATGAAAAATTCCATTAATGAATGAGGGAATCCATGGTAAGTTGAACGTATTTCGTTTCCGTCAATTGATTTCAATCCAGCGGTCTCTCTCAAGTGTTTCAGCGTGCAAATGGTCACGTGATCACACTTCAGAGGACTATGATTGATAAACCTTTAGATGAATCAAACAACATTAAAACTCTTTTGAATTTGTCTTCCAGGAAATGATTTGTCATAGGGCGGTCAGTCAGGGTTGAAGACACCTGAAAGTAAACCTGCCATATTCTACATAACGATTTCCTTTTTATTGCTGCTTTCCTTGCTGACTTCTCCTTGGAGAAGAGTCACTGTATACATACGAGGTCACAATTGCTCTCGATCTAAAACACAACATTTTTTCTTAATGAAATTCCTTTTTTAGGGTTACAATAAAGATACGAAAAAGTCTGTCTTGAGACCTCAAAGAAACGCAAACACAAACGTAAGGGATATAACTGATTAAATCATTGTGAACTTACAAATAGGTACTTCTTGGTTTTGTTAAATATATCTGGGAAATAAAGAATCGGTAGTGAAACGTTTTGACTGTGTAAAATTTAACAATGTTTACGTTCAAAAGTATAAAACTCGTTCATCACATTGGTCCTCAGAAAAGCAATCACTTTAATTCAAGTCGATCTCCACCATAGCAGATTCCTCGTCACTGAATTCAGTCCCCGCAGCATACCCTTGGGAAAAGCTCCTCGGTGTCTTTATTTTTTTCTCCAGATAATCCTCCCAATTTGCCAAAAGCGACTCATCAGATTTCACTTTTTTAGCATGTCCCTGGGGGTCACTTTGCTGTTTCCTTAGACTAGCCTTGAACTTGTTTTCAACAGGGTCTGACTTGTTTCCGGTTCCTTTCTTATTGCTTCCCTGTTCCTCCACAGCCCTGTTCAAACTATTGTCTTCCGTCAAAAGCGGGTCATGAGATTTCACGTTCTCACGATTTCCCTCGGAACCTGTTTGCTGTTTCTTCATCTTCCCGTTTAGATAATCTACACATTTCACCACAAACGAATCATCCTTGTTGACTATACCACGTTCGGGATATCCTTTGGAACCTATCTTTTTCTTTCGCTGTTTCTTTGAATCTTCCTTTAACAAGTGTTCAGTTGTGTTAAATTCATACCCAGCTCCTTTCTCCATCTTGCTGAGGGGGTCTCCATGAGACGACTTTTGGCGCTTAGATTCTCTGGAGGCAAAGAGACAAAAGTCAGTTAGGGGATTATCTTGTCAAGCTTTATTGCTGTCAATTAAAACTAAGTATTAGGAACCAACGAGGTATCAGTCTTGTGCACTGTAAGGCGTGAAGGTAATGGAAACTCACCGGGAGAATTTGTGCCGATAGCGTACCAAGGCACAACAAACAACAGCCACACTGAGCATACTCAGAACACTGACTACAATCATACCAGCTATCGCCGATGGAGAAAAACTTCCATGATGAAAATAAATCAAAGGTGCACCTCCTGTCAGTCCGTGATAAGGATGATGATGTCCATGATGATTGTGGTCTGTAAAAAAGTTTTGCATCGTGATTTCATAGGTAAATGTAAGTAAGATTTTTTATTCATAAGGGGTGCAAGTTTGATGTAAAAATTGCATTTGAATTGAAATGGTTTTCATAACAAAGGCTCATGTATAACGAAAAGCTATAGGTTTAACTTACCGTGGAATCCATCATTCATTACTGGAAGTTTTGGTGGACATTTAATTTTGTGGCCGTCAAATGATTTCAATCCAGCGGTTTCTCTCAAGTGTTTCAGCGTGTGGATAGTCTCGTGGTCGCAGTCTAAGGGATTATGATTAACATACCTAAGGATAGACAAAACAATAGTGAAATTTTGGAATTTTTCTTCCCGGAGCGATTTTGTCGTGGGCTGACCATTCAGGGTTGAAGACACCTTGAAGTAAAAGACGGACATATTGTGCTGTGCACGTTCATTTTCTTATTTTAATCAATGACGTTTGCTTCTTGAACTGTGAAAAAAAAACTCGACGCTTTCGAGTTGTTTCTACCCTTAGAAGTCTAAGAAGCATGTCTCCTCTTACAATTTTTCCAGGTTTGAGTAAGCCCTCACGTCTTTCAAGTCAATGTGTTTGATTTGTCCATATGCCAAATCCCTGCAGAAACAGAAAAACAAACAAACAAATAAGGCAAATAAAAGTGCTTCTAGTAACACACCTACCCTAACCCACCTTGTATCCCCAGTTCCTTTTATCTTTTAAGCGATTTGATTTGGTTTTTTTTGTTTTTTTTTTTAGGAATGATACAGTTACTTTTTTGATTCCCGGTTCTTTCAGTAAACCTTTCTTAAAAACTATTTGTTAGCGAATTCATGTATATCATTTGAATGCCGATTAAAGTTTCAAGTAGCCATGTCCAGGAAAATGGAAAGTATAACTTACAGAGTTTTGACGTTTGATGCAAAGCTGAACACGGGAAATTTTTCCATTCTTCGACAGACTACAATGGAGAAGTCATCTGTACAGTCACATTGCAACGGACACTCATGCTTGGCTTGAGTATAAGAGCACAAAATAATCATGATGAGCACAATGCTTTGTCTTCTCGAAATCATCTCGAAGCTGTTCAAAAACGCGCACGAAGTTGAACTGAATAATCTCAAGTGATCATTAGCGCTTTGTGACGTCACGTTTAATTACGATAATGTTGCATGTACACATATGTTAAAAATTTTACGGCACAACTTTAAACCTTTCCTAAAATACCTATCCTCGCAAGTGGTTTGTTTTTGAATGTCAGAGATTGGTCAAGCTGTGCGATCAATCGTGGGAGATCGAGTTGAACACTCAAATTTAAATTCCTTATCTGCCCTTACCTAATCTCGTACCCAGACCTTGCACGGCCAAGTGGTTGTAACATTTTAATTACAGTTACACGGTAGGAGCTGGATACGAGATTAACCCGTACCACCAATTATTTTCTATATCGGTATACTTATCGATATTCTATTGTAGGTCTAATGGAGCCCGAAAGCGAACCGGCGGATTCATGCCGCAAAAAACAGCAATTTTAACAGCAGAGGGCATTATCTTAGTATTTCGGGGAAAGTGTATAACGCTCTTCAATGGACAATGGTTTTGGTCGACAAAACTGTGCATGATGGCCCCCGCAAAAATCATTTTATAGACTTAACTACTAGCCGCTGTTCAGGAAGTGAGCCCAAGCAGCGACCCCTAAGAGATAAAGTTCCTCCTCGGAAGAATTAAAGGCTGTTCCCGAGAAAACGGTGGAACCGAATGGCATGTTACCGGCGCGCGGTGAAGATATCGTCGCGGTGATATCTCGCGAGACATATCGCGGTGAAGATGTGCTGGGAAGAAGACAAATTTTCATATATCTTTATATTAGATGTAAGAGGTCTTTAAAAAAGGAGATGCCTATGACAGTTGATGTTTTCCGATCTCAACGCGGGTTGATGGTTAAATTTCAGGGCATTTGAAAGTTGACGGGTATCCTCAAGGAGAAATTTCTTCAGTTCAGTATTTGAGATCGTTCACAGCTTAACGATGAGTATTTCGAAATGAGGAAAAGAATCATGGTCGAACTCCATTTAAAATTTATTTGATCCATCTCCCTTTTAAATTATAATAAACGCATGAAAAATGTTTCTATCTTAAAGTGTACTACCCCGTTAAAAGTTGTTATAAAACAGAGGATATTCAAGCGCTATAAAGATCACATAAACAAAAACAAGAGTACTACATTGCTACATCAACCCTTTAATTAACCCCAAGGAGTGATGAGTATGTAATTTCTCCCGACAGTATCGCCCCTGAATCAAGCATTAAGGTCATGAGAGTAGTAGAAAAGATCGCGAACTCAAGAAGCCGTTGATTGTTAAACAGATTCTCCTTGTAAGAACCGTAGGAAATATGTAGAGAACGGTATGGAGAACTTACATGCTGATGTTACAGTGTAAGGGGTTAAAGAGCCAAAGAGGCCAAGAAAAGTGTTAGAAAAAAATATATTTTGATTTACATAATGCAAATCGCTTTAAACGTCACTTCGCAGATAACTGTCAGCTCGCCAATCAGAGGACTGATTGATAAAATCAATTTCCAGAGCAGCAGAGATCTTAATTTGAGATGATCTCCACCATAGCACATTCCTTGTCACTGGATACAGCCCCCCAGAGCATACTCTTGGAACATGGTGCCCTGTATCTTCATGTTATTCAGATAATCTTCCTTTTCTGCCAAAACTGAGTCATCCGATTTTACGTGTTTAAGATATCCTTGAGAATCTCTTTGCTGTTTCTTTAAACCCTCTTTTAGCATGTGTTCAATCGTGTCTGATTCGCTCCCAGTCCTTTTCTGCTTACATTTCCTGAATAAAAGAGTGAAGGGATGAATTACCTCGAACGGAGCATGTAATCTGTTTTAAAACGACCAGTAAGGTTAGTCAGTTTTACTAATAGATAAGCATGGCTCTCATTTGTTTAAGAAGACACCGTTGACATAAATCAGTTGAGAACAAAGAAAAAACTAATCGGTAGGTGGGGTGGGGTGGGTGGGGTGGTGTTCTATTGTGACGTGTCCTGCGTCTTCTAAATCAAGAAGGAGCCTAAGTATTTCAGTAAACATTTGAAGGTCTTTGAAGTTGTCCTAGGGATCAATGAAGGTATCTGAGCAAATGCACATGCGCACACCTACTCTTTCCCTAACCCAACAGCATTATTAAAAAATTTATTAGGAAGTCACTGTTTGTCGTTTCATGCCAAAATTATATTTTTTCCGTTCATGAAAAATGTTGCACAGTAATTATCCACATTCGTCGAAAACAAGATACATTTTCTTATTATCGCAACTGCTTTTGAACTTTTTAACACCGTCAAGTACTAAAATACTTACGTGGACGATTTGATTGAGCCTTGAGCTACTGTATTTCTTGTTTACTCCAAGTTTTTGCCGATCTACGGCAGCGTCAGGGTATGATGCCGTAGATTAGTAAAAGTTTAGGGTAAAAAAGAAATAGAGCAGCTCAAGGCCTCAATCGAATCGTCCATTTCATCAACATGCTACTGAAGGACAGGATCAATGTCAGTTTCTTAGCAACTGAGTAACCGCGCTCCTACTCTCCCTCCCCCCACCCAACATTAACCCTAACTTGTCATCAGTTGACTGTTGTTGGCCTAGGGGAGGGGTAAGTGTTGGGTTAGGGGAGGGGTAAGTGTTGGGTTGGGGAGGGGTAAGTGCTGGATTGGGGAGAAATAAGCGTTGGCTTAGGTTAGGGGTGGGTGTTGGTTTAGGGAAGCGATAAGTGTACAGACTGACATTAATCCATATTATAAAAAATCAATTTACGAAAGAAGAGGCTAGAGTCCAAACTCCGTAGTAACAGTATGTATTAAACTTCTTAAATGAACCACAACATTTGGCTTAAATAAAACCCCGAAACTTCTTAAAATTCTAGACAAAGGGATAACAAATTTGCGCGACTCACTAAACTCCGTAAAAAACAAACAGGAAAAGAAAGCGAAAAAAGTCCACGTCAGTTTTCCAATGTCAAGGTTAGAGGTCTTTGACGTGATTGGCTAATTCATAAAATCACGTTATCTTTATATGTTATCTTTACCTCCAGCGCTTAAAGCGTCACGCAACGCATCCCCATATGCATGTCATGTCTCTTCTTTTAAATCTCGTTTCAGCTTTAAAGTAGTCTCATTGAAGGCTCCATAATAAATTACGGACGTGCCAAATTCAGAATTCAAGATTTCCGTAAGGATCTTCGTTTTCGTAGTGTGTCTGATAAACATAATCATTGTCCACAAAGGTAATACCAACCTCTTTTGAACTTGTTTTAGTAATGTGTCTTCGTTTTCGTAATGAGTCTTCGTTTTCGTAGGGGTCTTCGTTTTCGTAATGGGTCTTCGTTTTCGTAGGGGATCTTCGTTTTCGTAATGGGTCTTCGTTTTCGTACGGGGGTCTTATGTCTTCGTTTTCGTACCTACCTAAAACAATGATACCAAATCATTGTTTTATTGAAACAATCATTGATGTTCTAATTCATTTCTGATGATAAAAACAAGCTAATTGGTAGAGTTACTACTTTCGGCATTATGAAATGCTAAAGAATAATCTAATTGTTCAGAAAGTGCCTTCTAATCTTTCTTAAAGAAATTTCAGATGCCGCCATTTTGAATGAACTCAGTAACCTGGCCTCATACTCAAATCCATAACGCGCCAGACAAACCTTCAATATCAGCACATCTCGTACAATATCTCATACGCCAGATCGTCGAAAATAGTCAGGTTTGCCTGGTTCAGTTACAGAAATTTTCGTCGATCGAAGATCGAAGCTGTCTTCACGTAAAATATCAATATCTGGCATGCTAGATATCGGCACCGGTCGTGTGTAAGCCTTGCGGACCTAAGTCTTGCGTATATTCCCAAGCCAAGTTTCTTCTTCACCTCCGCAATATTTCATCTACTTTTTGATATCAGCTATTAAAATTTATTCATGCACTGTATCCATAGATAAACTTGAAAGTCTTCCCCCATCGATAACTTGGTGAGCTCAGGCGGTTTCTTTGCTGACGACATAAAGGCGAAAATCTTCGTAATTAGTTCGGCTCTACGCCAAAGAGAGGCTAGGCGTCGGGAATGTACGATCTGAAACGAGCTGCTTCAGGAACTTTTTGTCGTACGAGTCGATGGAATTGCCTAACTGACAATTGAAGAAATTTGCCTCTAGTGAAAGAAGATGACAGAATACTACGATATTTTAGAAGTTCCAAAGAGTGCAAGCGAACAAGAAATCAAGAAGGCGTAAGTATTTGTGGTTGTTTTGTGAACTTGCACATCAATCTTGCCTCTCGCAGTACGTATCATAAAACGGAAGCGACTTTCGAACTTGCTCTGCCTGCCCGTTTCTGTTCAACTTTCGAAGGAACCAGATCGTTCCTTATTTCTTTTTCTCTTGAAAGATCGCGTGATATGTTTCTTCGTGTTAAAAGATGGATACATCAACTTAAAATGTTCCTTAAATAAGCTAAATTCTTTCTTGCTTGTTGTGCTAACGGAAATACTGACATTCAGTTTGACTGTGTGTTTATCCAATATAGCTCTTTACCTTGCTCAGTTTGCTGCAGTATTCAGGTGTTCTCACACTTCGAAACAATTTCTTTAGCTTGAAGTACACACTCAGGGTTTGTTTTTCGGCCTTGATATCGACGAAGTTACACGTTATATTTCGTGCCGGGTCGGTTTGTTTGTCCCATGCATCAAAGATTTCATATAATAATAGTATAATAACAAGTCAGCCTAAGCCTTTTCACTGTAATTTTGTGAGCTTAATCTGAGGGATTTAATTAGACAATAACCCTCTCTTGGGAAACATCTATTCTTGACATTTGATGTATGATTGCCAAAAAACAACAACAAAACAAATGCGGAGTAATTACACTTCTCTAGGGATACTTACAACATACACATACAGAAAATACGTGAGACATTTCCAGATTTGCGAGTCTGCCAGATTTTCTTTGCAAAAAATTAAATTTGTTCCAAGACATTAATGATTCTGGCAAACTATTTCTAACGTAATCAAATCCGCCTAGAATGAAAATGTGTTTCCACCAAAAGCTGTTAAATGTATGCTAATTTACATTGGAATGAAATTGAACTTCTTGCACGATTGTTACTTATTTTCTACAATGTTATAGGTATCGCAAATTAGCTCTTAAGTGGCATCCCGATAAAAATCCAGACAACAAGGAAGAGGCAGAAGAAAAATTCAAATTGATATCAGAGGCGTATGATGTTCTATCAGACAGTAAGTTTTTTTGATGTTTACACATTTTGAAGTCATGGGAAAAAACAAAACAAGCCCCTTGTGAGGTGATTTGGTTCTATCGAATGAGTTGATAATGTACATTGGTCGCCAGAAAGAGTTTCTAAAGCGGATGTTTCAAGCATTAGTCCTTCATTAGAGTGAAAGAAAACTCTCTGTGGTGGCTAGTTTACATTAATTTATCAACTCAGGTGAAAGAAAGAAATTATCCTGTAATACCCTTTATTATCACAGTGTGGTAGTTTCTTTAGAAACTCACCCCTTTTATTCAAACTCCTTGTAAGACTGATGGCAAGAAAGATGATGCTCTTGATAAACAGGAAAGTTAGGGGTAAAGTTATATGGATACACTCAGAGAGACAGCATTTTTGCACAGTAGTTAAGGTTGCCAGGTACCATTTTCATTTAACTATCTTCAGCAATTATTGAGATCATCTGAGGAAATTTCTGCTCTGTGATCTATTTTGGTTGCTTTCCCCCTATTAGTTGTTTGTTCTGAGATCAATGTTTTGTTTGATTGGTTATGCAGTCACGTATGTAGAGAATCAATTCATAGATAGCAGTGACTGGTGGATTTCTATGACAATGCATTCCATATGGATACTCCAGCTTTATCTCATAGTTAAGGGACTGTAGAGACTTGTTTGAATACTCACATCAAATAGAACTTCTGGCAAACACTGACAAACATTTCAAGTTCAGTTATCATTTACACTCCCTTTACCCAATCGCTATACTTTGCATGAAATCTTACTTTCAGAAAGGTATCTTTATAAAATTTTCTTTTTTCAATTATGGTGCAGTTTTTAATTCTTTTCTGAGTTAAGCACTAAGGGATATTTTACCAAAAAACTTTTCCCAAGCCTTAGTTTAGCAAGATCCTCTGTATCTCTTTATTCATTTTTATCGTCCATTTGTTTTATAACAGAAGAAAAAAGAAGAACTTACAACAAGTATGGCAAGGAAGGTTTAGCAGGTGGTTAGTTCTCATAATTTATAAAACACTTTTGTATAGACAACCTTCATATACAGGGAGAGATGTAGCACAATTTCCTACCAACAATTCTTGGCCTTAGGTCCTTTTGACACCTTAGAACAAAACACACAAAAGATGAACAGTTCTGATTGCTGCCTGGAGATTAACTGCCATCCTACTGCATATGGAGGTTGGAAATTTTATGAATGTGGAAGTGTTTAATTAAATTAAGACAGCACAGACTTCTTGCAACTTAAACCCACTGTAGCTTGAATATTAGGCTAGCCTGAATCAAAACCCATTTCCCCTGAGGTTTGTTGCACAGTTAAACCCCAATAAATCAAGCTTTCAGAAAACTCAATAATCTTGACAACCGAAAGGTTTAGGTTTTTTCTTTGTACATGTTGACGATTTTATTTTTGGCTCAATTTGACACTCAACTTGAGCTCTCTTGTCAAAGTGAACCACAGAATTTTTTCCAGAGATGTTGTAACACGAAAGTACTGTTTACTACACATTCTCTCTGTAGTGAACAATGATCAATCATGCCAGGTAAACAGCCTTTCCCTCATTGTTAAATATATCTAGTCATCTCGTTCTATCCCCTTGGAAGCTCAGAATGTATATATTTTTCTTGTTGATTCAAGTTACAGGAAACCAGCCTCATAATAAATTGTCCCAGAACTAAAAGTTAACATTGTTGCATGATATTTTTCTGTAACTTTTTCATACCAAGGTGGTGGAGGAGGAAGGCCGAGTGGTGGAGGATTTAGCGATTTCCACACTTTCCATTTCCGTGATCCAGATGAGATATTTAGGTAATGACTTGGATTTCTAAATGTCCCCTTTGTGAAAACCATTGTGTGACCAGCAAGAATGCACTCTCATTATGCCATTATACCTGGTTAGAATGTTGTGTGACCATACAACATGTATGGAATGGTATTGTGTGAAATTCTTGTGTGATAATTTGTTGTTTAAGAAATAGAAAAACATTAAAATACAAAGGTAACTGTGCATCTCTGATAGTGTAGTAGAGATGATAAGGGTTGATGGTGAACTTGAAACATACTACAAGAAATGATAACTGTTAAGTACAATGCATTTTAGCAAGCCACCCCCACAAAGTCCTCATTTTGCACCCCCTGACCCCTCAAATCTGCTATACATCATAATTATCTTAACCCCCTTAACTCCTAAGAGTGACTAATATCTAATTTCTCCCTACATTATCAATCTGAATCAAGCATTTAGGTCATGAGAATAAGAAAGTGATCACTGAGTAAAGACAGTGTTAAACAAATTCTCCTTGTCTTCACCATAGGAAATTTGTAGAGAATAGAATGGAAAATATGAATACTGATGAACATTAGGTTGTAGAGGATTAAATTGATCCTCTGATCATACTGTATTATTTCAGTCTCTGGCTGTAAACCTTTCATGTGGCCAATTTGTTGCATGGTGGTTTTATCACTATTCCAGTTTAAAAACCACCCTTCAGTTAAAATGGTGTTATAACTATGAATACCTGTAATGTGTCTGAACATTTACAATCCTTTCAAATGTGGTCTTTATGTTACATACATGAACATTCTTCAGTTACCAGTAGTTTCCAGTCTCTGAAATTAGCAGTATCATGACTACTACTTATTAATTACTCTGAAACTAAGTGATTTTTTTAAAATCAATTCTTTAATTTAAAAACTAATTTGTATTTGCTTCATTTAACAGAGATTTCTTCCGGAATGATTCATCCATTTTTGAAGAGTTCTTTGGTAAGTTTTCAAGCATCATTGTTTGCTCCTTTGGAATCTGTTCTCCTCTCCTAGAAAAAAATTGGAAAATAAAGTATTGCAGAGGGAATTTTATTGTACCATCAATAATTTAGTCTAATTTTATATTATCTGTAATCCACTTGTATGTGTAGTTTTACAGCAAAACTTATTGTTGTATTTTGTTGGCATGTTATTTAAACTTCCTTGAAATATCAAACTAATTACAATGTAAATTTTTCTTAATATGTTTTTTTTTCTGAACACTACAACCATTTACTCATATCCTGGACATGGGTTTCAAATTATTAACCAAAGGTTTTATCATAGTAACAAGTTTGAACTCCAGAGAATGAGTTGATTGCTCAGTTTGTTGAAGTGTCAGTCACTGCTGCCAACAACAGTCCTTTTTTCAAGATGATTTTTACATAGCCAATCAGGCAACATGATTATCTCAAGGATCTATTATTTTCAGAAGTTTCAGATCAGGAGCTCCCTGACCCATGATCACTTAGATTATACATGCAGTAGATGAAAAAACTGACAAAATAATCTTCTATGGGCAGGGATTCATTTTTTTCTCCTAGCTATTATATGATATTGTCAGACCAATTTTTAGTATTGACCCTTTACACCCTATCATCAGTATGCATATTCTCGATACTGTTCTCTATACATTTCCTATGGTACTGGCTAAGAGAATTTGTTTAACAATCAAGAGCTTCTTTAGTTGGTGATCATTTCCTTTATTCCCATGACCTCAATGTTTGTTTTAGGGGTGATATTGATAGGGGAAAATTGGTTACTAATCACTCTTAAGGGTTAAAGGATTAATACAATTGTACAAAATGTGCAAGTTGTCCTGCCCTTTTTTAGGGAAAAACATGAATTTTATACAGTCCTCTACTCACCCATTTGGTGTGCAATATTTCTGTTTCTGTTTCTGGATGTACATGTACTGCTTGATGTGTACTTGTAAGTACTGCCATAAAAGGAAGGTGGAAGGGATGAAGAGAGAGAGAAATCTTGGAATTAAAGTTTACTTTTAAAGTGTAATGTAGAGTTAATTCCTGCAAATGTCTCATTTATTTTTGTTTAAGAATTTTCCCCTTGTAGATGTAATTTTCCAAAGGTGTGCACCTTAAATCTTTTTCTTATCAATATTATTTTTATTTCTTGTGATAAATCAGGGAGAAACAGAAGCAGAAATCAAAACAGGATGAGACCGAGAGACCCTTTTGCAGGCATCTCCACTTTCGGCGCAAGTTTTGGGTTTAGTGATGGATTTGGCAGCGATCCTTTTGGATCAAACAGGTATATGATGAATACCTAAATGTTCTAAAATTATTCTGCCTACTATTGCCATAAGTGAGAAATGGCTGACCACACTGGTCCATTCAGAAAGAGTATATTTATTAGTATTAACCCTTTTGATCGCAAGATCCAATTATTAATTCTCTTCTCTGGTTGCTACACATTTCCCTGTTAATTAATGTAGTTACAAGAATTTGGTGTTAGATCAAGATAACAACAGATTCTCACTACCTGTTTGCTGATTAATGTAAGGATATTATAGGGAGAAGTTACATCCTTATCAATTCTGGGAGTTAAATGGTTAACTATTCAGTTCACTCTACACTGGGCCTCTGCATCTTTTTGTCTCATCAGCTCTTTCTCTTATCTTACATAGACAGAAATGCTCAACATTTATTGTTTCAATTTACTGGACTGGAAGTTCTTACATGCACTAAGGACAAAGTAGTTAAAAGATTAAAAAGAAAAACTTCCCTTTATCCGATGCAATCTGGTCTGTGAGAAACTAACACTTAAGCCTTTGATAATATGCGATGTCCAGTGCTTTAAGTTGTGACCATTTTGGTTGCTGTGGCAACTTGAAAAAACATCATGGAACTGAATTTGCAGCGTAGGTTGCCATTTGGTGACCCATGTTGGCTGTTTTGTAACAAGTTAACACATTTTCATGAAACAAATAATGTAGATTCCATATTGGCCTGTCTGTTTGGTGATTGATGAAAGATTGTGTCAAAATGTGGTACGAACAAAAAAGTGGTGCGCAAGATGCAGATCAAACCCAATATGCCCAAGATACAAATTTAAAAAATTCAGGTTTAAAAACATGAAATCTTTTATCTTTTGTTGTTTTTATCTCATGATATCAATACTGTTCCTTTCTTTTCTTTCATTGTAGCTTTTCATCTTTTCAAAGTTTTGGTGGAGGTGGTGGATTTGGTGGTGGATTTGGTGGTGGAGGTTAGTTTTGTTGTATTTTGATTTCAACTCAAGAGAGCTTAATGTGTAAGACCATCAACCTTTCATTCTAAAGAGTGATTAGCAACTATTTTCTCCCTATGATAACTCCCCTGAATCATGCATTTGAGTAAGAAGAATAAAGGAAATGATCACTAAATAAAGAAGCTATTGATTGTTAAGCAAATTCTCCTTGTTGGCACTAAAGGAAAAATAAGGAGAACAGTATAGAGATTTTGTTTACTGATGTTATGGTGTAAAGGGTTAAAAACCATACTGTTATATGCAAGGTTGTTTAGGTTATCATACCTAACAATAATAATCAATAAGGGACTTGTCAGAAATTAGCAGGGGGGAGGGGGGTGGAAACAGAGGGGGGGTCACAACTTTTTGAGCCTCAGAAAAGGGAGGGGTCATGAAAAATGGGCAGTTAAAAGGGGGAGGGTCATGCAAATATATGCCCGTGATCATGTAGAGGTTCACCCACAGAAGAAAAAGGAAGTTCTTTATTTGGCAAAAAAAGAGAAAAATACAACGGTCGAAAATGTATGTATGTAGCATGACAAAGAACAGATTAGAAATATATTTTGAGTTTTCATAATACTGACGCACCCTAGTGTATTGCAAGAACTAGATTTTATCATTTATACAAGAGGGGGAGGGTCATGATATTTTAGGCCAAGCTCAGGGGGAGGGTTAGCAAATTTCACTCCCATTGCAGGGATGGGTCACCTAATTTTCTGAACCCAAATTTAAAATTCCCACCCCCCCTCCCCCCCCCCTGCTAATTTCTGACAAGTCCCTAATAATCATAACCTTTGAAAGCGGTTCACGGAACTTGGAATTTCTTGATTTTTTTCGATATTGATTTTCCTGTGCCTGAAAAAAGTACTTTTTGGGAAATTATAGCCTGTTAGCAGGTCTTTGTCAACAGCCCTTCAACAAGAGTTTTTATTCATCCACTGGAAAGTATGAGGTCTTTAGCAATGCAAGCCCTTAAGAGGTATGGCACTGCAAGTGGAAAAAGGCGCACTCTGCAATGCTGATAATAAGGGCCGGTTCACAAGCTATGGAAATTGTGGAGCAGGTTCTGAATAGCTGTTCTTTTTCACATGAAACTTCCAAATGTTGACTTCAAATCAATCTTCCCAGCATAGAAAATTTATTAGTGAGATTGTTGATGAGATTTCTAAAGTGCTGGAATTGTTTTGCTTATGTTGCCACCCTTATTTCTGATTTCATGGGAATAACATATCTTACCCATGTCTTGCTTAAAAGGGCCTTCACTGACCACTGTTAACTAAAGAAAAATCTGCAAGTGTCAACTGACTTCCCTATGCTTTGTAAGCCAGCTTTGATGATCCATAGGCCTTTATTTGTTGACACAGTATAATTGACATGGTTTGGAGAGTTGTACTGAGTTCATACAGTTCTTTATTTTCCATGAGCAACCAGACTGACCATTTTCAAACAAATACACCTCTTTTAATCTCTTCAAAGCATTGCCATGTGTTTGGCACATGTTTAAAAGTATCTTTTGAGTTTCAAAGTTTGATCCTATTTTAGCCTTCCCAAGAAACTTTATAATTAATGTAGCTTAGCACCCTTAAACATTAAAAAGTATTTTTGAAGTTGGGATGTGGAGGTGTGTTGGCCTCATGGTTAGTGCGCTTGACTCCGGATCAAGTGCTCCGGGTTCAAGCCCTGGCTGGGGTCATTGTGTTGTGTTAGCAAGACACTTTACTCTCACAGTGGTTCTCTTCACCCAGGTGAAGAAATGGGTACCAGCAAATATGCTGGGAGTAATCCTGTGATGGACTAGCATCCCATCCAGGGGGGAGTAGCAATACTCTTAGCCACTTCATACTAAAGGAAACTGGAGTTAAGCACCGGCCCCATGGGCCACTTGGGCTGCTTTACTTTTTTTTTTTCTGAAGTTGGAATACGGATGTTTCTTCAGGTATTTCTCTGTCTTTTTCTACCTTTTCAGTAATATACATTAATTTTTATAGATATAATGCTGCACAGTAAAGACACATGTATCAAATTTTAATTGATATATGACAGTTAGATGTATACTCAATGATGGTGTTTTTTATTTTCTTTCAGGAAATTTTAAATCCACCTCCACATCAACAAAAGTTGTTAATGGCAAAACTATCACAACGAAAAAGTAAGGACAGACTGAATTGTGTTGTCCATTAGTTGAACAAATCTTTAAATACTGTATTTCCTTGAATAAGCAGCCATGCTCTAGTAAGCACCCTCCCCCAAACAAAAGTACCCACCCACCTACTTGTAGGCTATAGCGCCAAACAAGCACCCTCTTGAATAAGGCCACCCCCTCTGTCTCTCACTTTCTTTGATAGTGGGGATACAAGAAGAATTTAGTTTAATTTAATTTAATTTAATTTTAATTTATTGAAAGAAAGAAACTGTTTTTATTTCCACTCTATGAGTAACATTTCAATCTTCAATTACAGTTGAATTAGTACATGAGAAAAGTTTCTTCTCTGTTTAACAGTGAGAGTAATTTCTATCTCCATGTGTTTGCAGAGATCCTTTATGTGTGTTATCTGTTCTTTAAAATTATGTCTTATTGCTGTGCAAACTAAATAAGTGCCCCCTTAATTAAGCATCCTCCTTCCAATACAAGCCCCTCCTTTCAGGCAACATTATAAATAAGGGCATTGGTGCTTATTTAAGGGGAATGTAATAATTAATGATTTTCCTTGACTGAAAAGTTGAGGAGATAATTGGGGAGTGTAGTATTTCTTGGTACTGTACAATTATTTGCCATGTTTGGAGAAGTGGAATACCATGGAGATTTAATACACCACTTTGAACAAAAAGGATTGATGAGGATGATGATGATGATTGCTTGCATGTATGTTTGTGAGGGTGACTCAGCTAGTTAACAATCCAACTGGAAAGGTTTTAACCCTGTAACTCCTAGAAGTGATCAACATATAACTTCTTCCTCAAATATCCATACATTACCCAGAAAGCAGGTAATGAGAATATTCAAACTTATCAGGTAGTTGTTATCTTCATCAAACACCAAATTCTCGTAACCAATTTACAGGGAATTTTGTAGTAGCTGAAGGAGAGCATCAACCATCAGAGCTTGAGAATTAAAAAGGGTTGATTGAAGCCATTTCATTCCACTGTAAGGCCTCTCTAACTGGTGTCTGTAAATAATTTTTCTTTTTCTTTTTCTTTTAACCCCTGATTCTGGTGAGCTTGATTTTGACTGACGCTTTGGCCAATACCTCTATTACTTGTCAAACTACCATTTTTACAGGAAAACTTAAAATAGAAACACGTTTCTTTTCTTTCTTCGACAGAACTGTTGAAAATGGAAAAGAAACTGTTGAAGAATGGGAAGACAACATCTTAAAGAGAAGAGTGGTGGATGGAACTTTACAGCTTACAAACTGAGACATGTTTGCTTAATACGAGCGTTAACTATCAGAGTTATGAAACAGGAGCCGCTGAGAATTTTTTTTTCGCTGCATAGAGTAGAATGACAAGCGATAAAATAAATACCCTTATGTCCATTTAAGTTATTAAACGTATTGTGAAATATTTTTGTATGGAAAATGGTAGCATGCAAGGTAACGAATCTGTCAAAATGTGCTTTATGTTTCTAAACTAGTACTTTTACTCGCATAGATGTATCTGAACAGCTGCCTAATTTTGAGTCGTTCAATTGAAAGCTTATCGTGTAGTACTGTCTGTGAGAGCCCTAATTTGGTTTTTTGGTCGTGGTTCTCTTTGTAGGAAATGAGTACTTGGTTGAAATGACAATGTTCATGGCATTTTGAGGATAATTTAGCTCAGCTGAGTAGTATACAATTAGCGCTTTTATTAAGTAGCTAATTTTGCTTATAAAAGGAGCAATCAGTATCCGTAGTCAGGTATACAACTCTCTCCTCTGTCAAACTGTATTTGAACATTACAATATTGAATACACTACATCGTTGTGTTACTCTCGATATATATATTTTTAACTGCCTTGTATCCTTTGGAAAACGCTTCAATTCCCACAAACCAAGCGCGCTCACATGCTAGGCGAAAATAGCAAATAAGAACCCCCTCCCATTTAATCACCCCTCCCCCAAAACCAGCTCCCATCATTACTTCATTAACAACGTTAAGACCTTCATCATCACTGTCCAGTTTTCATAGAAGTCTCAATTAGACCTTGTTAGAGGATAAACACACGGCTGACGTCATACAAAAATTGTGTTTTAGTTAGTGTACTGAATTATGTGAAGGTTACCTAAGTAGTCCGATCGTCTTGGTGCAGGAGAGGGAGGGGGGGGGGGGGTGTTGGGAGGTCTTGGTGACAGCGACTGATGTTTTGGCAACCTGACTGAAAGTCATCATAGGGTTCAAGAGGTCGAACAGCACCAAAATTTCGTGCTGCATGATAAGTTAGAAATGGCAGACGGTTGAATCGCGAAAGTTTCTCAGAACTTAGACTTTGATTTTAAGTACGGTAACTGGCCTGATGCATTTTGGTTAACGTTAAGACTGAAAACAAAAGAGAACAGGAACAGCGACAACTATTTTAGGAGCATTCAAAGTGTTTTTGAAAGTAACACAAACTGACTCGACATCCCGCAAAACCCTGATGCGCAATTTCTAGTTCTCGAAAATGTCGAAAGTAAAGGGAGAGTTTCCTCTTTTGACCTTGTTCAAACAGTGCGCGCGTTTTAACAGAGAAACGCGCGCACTATGACGTTTTAAACGTGCGCTACCATGACAACGAGAAAAAGACAGTCGATAAACATTTGATCAGGTTGTGATTTATGTGCCGCAGAGATCAGTTCCGTTAGCGTAAGGACAATTAGATTGAGATTTACAGAAGTGGCGTGATCTCAAATTTTTGTTTAATCTAGGGAGTTTTAGATCTTCCTTGGAATCAGCCTTGAACAGAAATAACAACTTTGGTAAAACATTGAAGAAAATTTTAGACTCGGTAAAGCCCGTTACGACTTAAGTCTGGGTGAGTAGAAACTTGTTGTTGCTAGTTTTGTTTATTTTCAAAGTGCGCTATTTTCCACCATTTGACTACAAGCAGCCTCTCCTTTTCGTTGAAGTCCGTGGCGTGAGTAAAAAAAAATTATTGAGGAAATAAAAGAAAATTGAGGTTAGCGCCGCGCTTACATCAATTTTTGTTTTCAATGATTTTTTCCGACTTGCGCGAAGAGGGACTGCTCGTGTTCTATGAACCATCGCCGTCGCATGAAGAAAGTATACCTTTTTTCCATTTTTATCAAATCAAAGAAACACAGTCTTTTCTTGGTGAAATATTGTGTTTCATTACCCTCAGTTTTCCTCTCTCGAGCGAACATCCATCAATCTTAGAAAACCGAGTTGATTCAGTCGCTTCAACAAAACGAACCGTCTAAACCTCGCGAGCTTGGCTTTAACTTGGATATGCTTCCCCTTTGAAATATTTTAAAAGGGCATCCTTCCACTCGAAGCTTCTCTTTCAGCATGGTAACAGGGCTTAGTCTTGTAAAAGCAATCCGATGTACTTTAGACCGCGTTTGGTTAGCTCATGTTGTGGAGCGCCGAACTGCTGTGCGGGAGGTCGAGAATTCAAGCCCCAGATCGGACCAACACTCAGGGTCTTAAAATAACTGAGGAGAATGTACTGCCTTCGATGTGAAATCTGCAAATGATCAGACATTGAAGTCGTCTCAACTAGACGGTGAAATCGTAAGCCCCGTCTCCTCCATCTCCTCTGTATCAGTTGCCAAACGGACGCTAACGAAACCCATGCCCTTCTTGCAAAGAGTAGAGAGCCAAGCTCCCAGTGCTGTGGTCTGGCCTTAAAGATCCTACATCAGTATTTTCCATTTAGAAAAAAGTGGGGCTAAAGTGGAAGTGGAAGGAGAAAAAAAATTGTTTTCTTCGCTTATGCTTTATTTAGACATGTGGTACGACTCACTCAAGGACAGCGAGCCCTTAGAGCTCTCTCAAGTATGCTTGACTCTTTCATATCAGCCCTATTTCCAGTACTGCGGTTGGAATGATTCAACAGAACATGTCAACTACTCACTTGCGCATGCACCTTACATGGCCAATTACCTAGAAGACGAGCAAACATCTTTTACAGCTCAACAGCAACAGCCGGATTCGAACACAAATTTGAGCTGTAGTCCTGAGGTAAGTCAAAACAAAAACCTCCAACCCCACCCTACGTGATAAATAATTACTAATCCCTAATCCAGAATAAAGGCCAACTTTGCAATCGGCGGAAATCACACCCCTTGTGATTTCCACCTCTATTGTAACAGAGTACAAAGATGACGATCCTATTTGCGGCAATCATTATATTAGGTGGTAAAAATATATCTATCTGAGATCGCAAGGTTTTGAATGGAAAAATACAGATAGAACAAAAGTATTAATAGTTCTCGGCTACCATTCGCGGAAAACAGTTTTCCCTTTTGATAGACATTCGAAAGATTTCGATGCCATTTACTAAAATGTATCGAGCAATTATTCCGCGAGAGCGCGTTGGATATGAGTTGATAGTTAGCCAAGCGCGAGTGGAATAATTGTTTCATAAAAACGCCCCAAAATATAGATAAATCTTCCCAACTTTATTTTGTAAGAACAAACGGAATGTTACGATGTACAAAAACACTTCCGGTTTAACTAGTCTTTATGCGCATACATGGTTTAATGGCTCATAACCCATGGTGGCTGAGCCAATGAAAACCCTTGAACTGCATTATCCAATGATCCAGTTTTTAATAATCAAGATTAGTCAGCTCGTATCAGTCTTCGGAATTTGAGTTTGTAAACGCCTTATTTTTTAATTCGACATAGGGAAAGAATGCGCTAGTTACCAAAATTCATATTATTTCTTCCGAAAATGAGATGCTAAACGAGAAAATAGAAGAACAAAAACGTCGAAACAGATTACTTCAGCAGCACATTGACGAAGTGCAAGAGCAGTTGAACGCGGTAAAACAAAACACCGCTAACCTCCGCAATGAATGCCAATCTTTGGATGAAACATTTGAAAGTATCTCCAAGCACCTCGACCAAGAGACAAGAGAATTGACCGCGGCCGTGGCGAAAAAGAGAAGCAGGATTTCAGAGTTTAAAGTTGATGCTGAGTTGGTGGGGACTCTGCGAGAGGAGAAAGACAGATCTGTTTCGGAAATCGTGCGCCTCCGTAAGGACGTCATGGATGCTGGCATAGACGTTGATAATCTGACGGTTAAATTCCAATATGAACTTGGGAAAATGGTTATATTTCCCTTCTGGAAACTGGAAGGGGAAATTGATAAAGTTCTACAAAGATGCGTCGAAAATTCCACTCTTAAAGAAAGCAACACTGAGCAAGTTGTCGATGTTGGAAACGGTCTCTACCATCACGGAAAGGTGAAGTGTCTGTTCAGGATATAAGATGATTTGGTTTTGTCAACTGAGTTGATGATACAAATCGGCCACCGTAATGAATTTCTAAAGCTCAAGTGTCAGCCCCTGTTAGAGCGAATGACAAAGGGCTGTTTAACTCGTTACCGTGGCCACTTAACATTATCAAATCAGTTGATAAAATCAAATCATTTTGTAATACCTTATCCCACGCAGCGACGCAGTTTTCTTCTTTGTTCATAATATGGATCCTCTGACTTAATGTCATCCTGTTTCAAATGATTTCAATGAAATAGCTCGTGAGACTTTCCGTAGGTCTGTAAATTTTTACTTAGCCTGTACAATTTGCGTGTGCCTTCATGACCAAACCAGCTGCTTTAAGTAAGTGTTATGCGGATAAAATCATTCACAGACCAATGGATTTTTTTTAATTCTCTTGGTCTTGATCTGATGTAAACAAAGACTACGCAACTTTTGTGCTAAATGCTTCTCAAAGCCAATTGTTATTAAATGTTATTAACGGCATGATCGATCGAGCTGGCGCCCTTTAATTTTCAAATCTAAGAGACTTATTGTGAGGTTGCATAAAAGCGTAAAAGTGCACGCGACAACCTCTAAGGATGCTGTGGGTAATTCCTTTACCTCAGTAATTTGGGAAATTCTAAGAAAACGTCACCGGATTTATATCCAAGAAAAGAGCGGCTTAGAACATTTTCCAGAAATTGATTCTTTACTTTAATTCATCTTGTTATTTCATCAACAGTCTACGACAGGTTCCGAAGAAAACTCAGTGCAAAATTCTGAAGATAAATCAAATAGAGACTTAAAAGAAGAATCAGAAGAAATCTCGGCGGAAAATTCAGAAAATAATCAGTTGCAGCAGTGCTCCAAAGAGAACTTAAACGATAACTGTGGGGACAGCTTCAGAACCGATGAGAGCTCAGATACATCACAAATAACCGTCTTAAAAGTACACATGCCGGGGAAGGGTGATAGCTCCGTCGACAGAAGTTCAACACTTACCAATACTGCTTCAATCCAGTCCACTTTTTCATCTTCCCATGAAGGTTGTGCGGAAAATGGCTGCGAATTTGTCGAGGATTTGTCATTTTCCCACAAAGATGCACCAAAGAAGGTACGATTCTGCACGTGATGAAGCTATCAGCGCTTTAAAGGATTTTGGGTCTCTAGCACTTATTAAATATTAAAGGACAGTTTATGTGATAGCCACTTACAAGTCACATTTAGCGCGCTTGAGTTGAGCATGGCTATATTTGCTGCTTTGATACGTCCTCGACTGATAATGCCTGCCCAACAATATCCGTGCGGCACGCTTACCTGCAAAAGTAAGAAGAGAAGTCGCAATAACATAGTCGACTTCTGGAGGCTGCTATCTGCTCATGTTTGGTTCTCTCGTCATTCTACTTGAAAAAATGACTTGAGACAACAAGCATTCCCTCCTTTTCGGTGAAATCCGCCGTGAAACTTAAAACAATTCAGCGAAAATTGATGTTAGTGCGCCGTGTGGAACTCTGAAATGAAGCGCCTCACTCCCAAAATTCAGCTCGACGCGCCCAAACTTTTATTCCTTACTGAATTTTTTGACTCGTACGACGAATTTCGCCGAAAATTAGTGACTGCTCGTACTATAATACGATTTTGAACCGTTTTAGCAAAACATCACCGGATGTATCGCGTATTACCCGGCCTAGGAATGAAAATATTAAATGGAATCTCTCAGTAGAACCAAAGTTGGCATTTAGCATTTGATACGAATTCAAAGTCCTCTTTTGATATTTGCTCAGCCCTTTGACTACTTAGAGTGACTGGCTTTTCATTCCTTCCTGTAGTACTACCCTTGAATAAAATGCAGTCAGTACCATATGAATACTAACGTTGGAGTGTAAAGGGCTAATTAAGATTATTATAGCGTGTTCCAGGCGTTCAGTTAGTAAAACAAAGTGCGATAGTAAATAGCGCTATACTGGTGAAGAGTAAAAAAACGAGTAAAGGTTGGGTCGAGTCACGTGACGAACCCGACCCGACCCAAACCTCGCTCGCTTTTTCACTCCTCTGCTACTGTTCTGCCGTCTGCTATTTCGTTCTGTTTTATCAACTGAAGGCGTAAAACACGTCACAAGAGTCCTAATAAGATGGTCGTCAACTTCAAAGTTGTAACATGTTATTTTTTTTCTCTCTTTTGCAGAACCTCAAATCCAGTCGCCTTGCTCGTAAGTTACGGTTCTTGCGTTGTGTCCCAAAACGAAATGAGGAAAACTGAATCTTGACGAAGTTTTTTCAAAGATATCTTAATTGTAATTTATCCTTTCTCAGTAAATATTTCAGTATTCAAAGCGAATCGGAGGTGTTTTAGAAAGTTGCCTGTATACTTACTTTACGCATTAAACAGTAATTCAAAGAAAAACATGGGTGCATAAATGTTATTTTGTTTACTTATTTCATTTTACTAGTTATTGTCGAGCGCAAGCAGTGCTATCACTACAGTCACAGTCGTACGGATCAAAAACTCGGGTTGTTCGTGCCCAGTTTCACTCGGTTGTATTTGAGCAGTTATCAATTGCGTGTCCAAAGTAATCCTGAATGGTTTTGGTTTTACTTAACTTTGCTCTGTGATTGGTCCAGAAAACTCGCACCATCCTCTCAACCAATCAGATGCAAAATTTAAAACTTAAATCCCAGCCTGGTCACTTGCGTTTTCCCGCGCTTCAAGTAGTTTGCTTGTTTTTACGTTGAGTGCTCGCTCATTGGCTAATCATAATGTAAACCTTTGCTCTGGGATTACTTTGGTTCTGACCCGAGAAATGGGTTTAAATATTAATGTCGCAGCGACCAAAAACAAACTACTAGTCTAGGAGTTACTCCTTGGCAGTGATCCGTTTGACCTCCTCACACAAATGCACTTACGGTCAGGAAATATTTAACTCGGGGAGGGTGCAGTCAGTTCTAGCTTGTCAAGCTGTGTTGACTCACTCTCTGCTCGACGTCTTCGCTCTACGAGATCAAACTAATAAAATGATCACAAACACATAACATATAGAGAAGGGTTCACCGACTAACATTTATTCTTTCACTTGCCAGCTATGATTTATTAAACCACTGTTGCTCCTTTGATAACCTAACGAACTTTTAATTTCTACCAATTTACAAATCTACACAAGCTTTACAGTTAAACAAATAAATATAATTAACTCCACACCGACTTATTTTCTTTTCATCTGAGGAAACCATAAAAAAAAAATATACAACCATCTACAATAATCGATGCTAATTTGGTTTCTCTGGTCCACTACCAATCGAAAACAATTTCGGTAGCGTTTCAGCTCTATATCAGACTCAGACATAACAATTGACCGAACAAGGGTCGGTTTTCACACACAGAATAGAAAAAAAATCCCAGCTTAATTATACCCAGTCGGACTCAGGTTGACAGCACGGCGCATAATTAGAAGTGGAGCTGTTTCTCGAAGGTCCCATCAACTAAAAGGGGCTGAAGCCATTGTTTAAAATAAAAGCCTTAGAACTAGTAGTATGTCAGAGCTTTAAAAACCTGTCCATACCGCATTTCTATATCATTGTTGTTTAAATTTCAAAACTATTTATAAATCCATAGCAAAAAAAATCAATAAAAAAGCTTTTGAGGATCAGTATCTACCGGGACGTTCGGCAAACGGATCCCTGGCCAGGATATTTCCAAACGTTTCGAGCATCTGAGAGAGTCACTTTGACATAAAGCAATTTTCGATTGAGTGTCAGAAGAAATCCAGAGTGCTTTGGTTTTGCTTAACTTCGCTCTGTGATTGGTCTAGAAAACTCGCACCCCTCTCCCAACCAATCAGATTAAAAAGTAAAACCCATCACGGCTTGGTCACTCGCGTGTTCCCGCGCTATGAGCAGTTGGCTCGTTTTTATTTTGGTATTTATAAGTTCCTCGTGATAGTTGCTAATGGTATGCCACACCGAATGAGACAAAATATCAAAGCAACTAATAAATAAATCAAGTCACACAATTTACATTTAAGTTGCCTACAATAAGTATCAATTGGTTTGCTAACTAAATCATATTTTTTTCAGTGAACATTGACTCTCCTCTCGTACAATTCATTGAATTGCAAAAAAAAATTGAACTTGACATTCGAAGCGCACGTAATTCGGACATTTAATTCATGAATAGCACGAGACAAGAGATAATGTCAATTGCAAAAAAATGATTTAATAAACAAACAAATTGATACTAATTACAAGCAACTTCATAGCAAAGAGTGTGACTTAATTTATTAATTAGTTGCGTTGATATTTTGTCACATTCGGCGTGGCATACAATGGTCTGATTGGCTGCTGTGATTACTTTGGGTTTTTTTTTCATGGCATTCATTTGAGAAGCGCTTCAAAATAAAAAAGAAGCAAGAATTAACTAAACAGGATGAACAAACTGTGAGGTAAATACCCATCATTTTTTCCACGAAAGAAGAGGAATTCTTGTTTCAAGTCACAGTTAAAAACGCTACAGGCTTGGCTACTAATTCGCCGCAGTCTCTCCATTTCTAGCGCAAGTGATTGTTAATTGGTAGGAAGTGCTGCGAAATAAAAAAGAACAAAGACATTAAAACTATGGCAGTAAATCAACTCAGATGAGTGTACAGGGCCTTATACTAGCCTTTTTATTCTTTTAGACGAATCTTTATATGGAAGGGTTTACCTAATTGAACCCAGTGAATTTAGGACATTGATATCTAGTGCCTACTCTGTTAAAAAATGATGTAATACTATTGTAATTAGCTCTAAGGGAGCCTAAACTTTAAAGCTGGGAAAACTTTGAAGTGATCATCTTGCCACTTACCCTTGAATCTTCCTCCAAGAAAGCTTTGGCCAAGGGATTCAACGGCCTTTCACTCCACGAAGATGTTACCAAGCGACCACTGCCGGCTGTCATGTAAACAGAAACTTCCATATCTAATAGGGCTTCTTGTGCCAACGTTTTCGGTATTCTTCGGGAACCAGAAATCGTTGATCGAAAGGCAGTCGAAAGAACCTCGGATACATTCGGTTCCCAACGAAATGGTGTACTTGCATCAGCACTGACCGCTGTTGAATCTTCTATGGTGGGTCTGTCTAGATTCCTGGGATTGAAGGCCAGTGCTGATCTAAGAGAAAGGCTCCTGTTGTCAGAAGGGGTGCGTGTAAATCCCTGTGTTTTCGAAGTTGGTGATACCACTTGAACAGGGCGACTGTATGGTTCCTTACAAAGATTTTGTTGGCTTCTTGTTGCTCTCGTATCGGTAGGACTCATGCGTGATGCCGCTCTACTGCATGGTTGTCGTGACGAAGTTTGAACTTGACCCATCCCTTCTCCGAGCGTGTTTTGTGAAGCTGAACGATATGAGGCTTTTACTGGAGTAGGCATCACATATTGAGTTTGATTTACATGAGAATATTGTAAATTCACCGGATTTCGAAGAAAATCGTCACATGTGTGATTTGCTTCGACGCGGGGAGCGATATTTGCTGGCAAATCTCGGTGACAATGCAGAGGATTTGAGTTAAACTGAATGGCAGATGGAGTTCTTGTACCTTGTTGGGACCGGTTGTGCAAAGCAACATGGTAATTTGTTGAAGACTGCCTCATGGGAGAGGGGGTGGCCAACCTCACCACTGGAGAGAACCTTGAGTACTGAGAACCCGATGAAGTTTGAGATGTTGGGTTAAATGACGACCTAAAGAGGTCACTTACAATCTCCGCCGACCGACTTGTTGGTACTGACCGTGGTCTCGTTTGAAGGTTGCCAGGAGGGCCTTGAGTGTCTACTGGTGATTCCTCTGTAATTTCAAGCAAACCTAAATCTTCAAGTGCTTGACACTCCAGCCGAGTAACGTCATCCTCTTCCTGCAAGACAATTTCGAAAAAAAGAGAAAAAAATATATTTTAAGTACTTAGTAAGTACTTTTCTGAGGAGTTATACCTTGCAGATATGAGTCAAATTATTCAAAATAGATGTCTAAGGTTAGGTTAATTGAAACTGTTGGAAAAGTTAAATGCTTCATTCATCTTCAACTCATCTCTAAGATATGTCATGATTATCACTTTCAACCTCTTTTGTCTTTGGTAAGCAAGGTTCGCCGAACTAAAATAATTTTGGGTGAAAAATATGGCTCACATTCTAAAAAAGACAGAAGTTGTGACTAGGACATTTCGTCTTGGATTAAACGCACAAACATTTTGAAGTGATTCGGTCTATGAAAATTGAACATCGATACACCAAATTAGAAAGAGTTAAAAGCCGAAGGACACCGGAAGCCCTTAGAGAAACTCTACTTTTTACGGGGTATTAACTAAACTACGTGTTAAAAACTCTTTACGGTGGACAAATTACATTGTCAACTCAGTTGGTAAAACCAAGTTATCGAATGTTACATCAGATAGATTAGCTTACGTTCGATTTGCTTTGGCTGACCGCGGAAACTGGGTGTGATGCACGGTGCCGGGACATATTATCTTGTGAACTTGAGCGGAAAATATGGAACCGTGACAAATCAAATAACTTTAAAGTGCAGTCTAACGTGACTAACGAAGTTTCGAGGAACTTCAAAAATTAAAGAAAAGCAAAACCAAACGAGTTAAACTACTAACGGTGATTCCAGTTGCGTTTCTCCCCTTTCTAAGAATTTTCTTGCTTACACGTTTCCCAGTTTACTTTTCAGAGTAAGTGGTTGTTGCTATGGTTATTGTGATCTATTCTGTGATTGATGGATTTAGCTGAGTGGACTTGGTATGATTGGCTGCTTCAACTGTCCGATTACACCGTCCGACTACAACTGTACAGAGTGATTAGTGAAATATAAAACAGCTGATGCACCAATCACATTTGAGGAAATTGTAATGGTTATGATTAGAACGAAAATTCGAGAGGACGCCGAGAGCACTTACAAAAACTCGACTTTGTATGAGTTATTAACTAACCTTCGCGTTTGAAAAGGAATGGAAGTAAACACGCGGAAATATACGAGAATAGGAGTATCGCACCTTTTAAGAAACTGAAAATTCGAGCGTTTTACTTCCTTGTTTCACGATTGAATAAAATAAGTCAAGTTAAATCAATCCCACGTTATGAAGTTTCTACATCGATGAAAAAGTCAAAGCTCTTTGCTGCCATCAGAAATCAGCAATCTTGCGTTAGTTATAAAAGAAACGAAAAGTTTTTGTGACAGCAAACGTATCTCTTTGAATCGCTATAACTTCCAGGGTGGAAGTCCAACGTCAGTTAAAAAAAAGAATTATTATTCTAATCCATCAAGGGCTTATCAGAAATCGGTTGTAATTTTTCTTGTTGTGGCAGGAAAGAACGGCACCTTCCTGTTGAATGAGACAAATCGCTTCCCGCCTTGGTTTTTGCATATGTCACCTTGAACTTGGTCTTTTAATGTAACTGGATCGACGAAACAAGATGTTTTTTTTTGTCTGAGACTAACTCGACTAGACACAGCAAACATGATGAATGTCTCTGGTTGGTTGCGACAAGATCACGCTTCTGCCAAAATCACAAAGTTAAGCTACGCTTTATAAAGTAAAATTGCTTGCGTTGCCACAAGGAAATATTTCTTGAACTTTGCTTCTATCTCTGTCGCTTGGAATACTTTCTAAACCCATTGGGCCTGTTATTTACTCGAGGTCTAACCCAAACCGCAGTTTTACGCAAGCACTGGGTCTCAGGATTCTATTTAAGAGGGTTGACTCAACCCTCTTATATAATATTAATAATAAAATGAATTAATAATTACCGAAATGTCCTGCCAGATGAGGACAGGTTTGGGTCAAAAAGAGATTTTTTAGAATATAGTTTGGTTTAAGCAACAGCGAAACTTTGTGTAAAATAAATAAATAAACCATGACGTTTTATACTCAAAAAGCTACTTTCTCTGAAACTGTGACAACGTTTGTCTCTTTCAGCGCAACATGTTTTTGAATAATACGATTAAGTTCTTCTACAAAAATATTGAAAAACTCGAATTTAAAACCGTTTTGCGGAAGTTATAGTCACTAACCTGTAGAGGAGTTAACAACGGCTCATCTTGGATGTCAGACATCTGCTTGGGTTCTTGTAGTTCATCCCTTGGAAAACAGCTCGTATCTGTGTCGGGTTTGAAACTTGTAATTTCTACCTTGGAGCATCGTAGCCTGAACCCGAAGTCCTTTATGGTGCCATACCTCTGGTTCGTGGGCAAACTTTGCTGCACAGGGGTAGACAGAGGATTGCTTGTGAGATTCGTCATCATGGCTTCAGGTTGTCTCGTAGCGCGTTGCGGTGTAAAAATCTCGGACCAATTCAGTGGATGGTTTGAGCTAAACGACTCGGAAGGAATGGCAACGTGCCTTAATGGAGTCGCTAGAGTGTCGGATTGTGGATTCAATTCACTTAGGGGTTGCGTAGAAGAATTCGAGAGGATCAACCGACCAGGCACTTGTGCTAAAGAGGCGTTTTGAACACCGGTTATTCGCTGCGGTGTACAAATATCCCCTTGAAGAGATGGCTGGTTCACTGGAGTCCGTAGTGGCTCGTGAAAAGCTTGCGAACGAGCAACCTGTGCTTCGAAATCCTGAGCACTAGTGGCTCGTTGCGGTGTGAAAATTTCTGCCCAACTTGGTTGATTTCTGGCAGAGACGAACCCAGCATTAGATACTTGTTCCCGTGCTGGTGTAAACAGAAGATTTCCACTTGCGGTTTGTATGTTTAATTCGCAGCTTGCTGTAGTAACCTTCACTGCTCCTGAACTGGCAATGGGTTTGTTTTCTGTCAAAAACAGACGAATAAACAAAAAAATTTGGTCTAGCACATTTTATTAAAAACAGATGAGAAACGTAAATCGAGACCCGGAAAAACAATTTTCCTGTTTCTTTTGTCTAAAGGCGCACAAATTGTGCCGGCGTTTGGCACTAAAACTAAAAGAAACGTTCAGACATTGATAGGGAAAAATGCAAATCATTCTCTCCAGAAATAATTATCAGATCTGTAACATTGATTCTGAACAACAAGAACATTTAATGAAATCACCAAAAGCCTTCAGGTACAAATACAATTTTAAAAGACATAACAACCTTAAAAAAGTCAAATTCAAAAGATTTTCATCAATTCTGATGGGATAGAACACTAACACTTATCTAACTTTCCCCTTGTGGCGAATTATGCGATAGTGGGCGAGAACAAAAAAAAATGGAGCTTGAAATCTTTTAGTAGCACGTGTTCGCGTGTAAATGAAAGAGACGATATAGATATTTATATTTGACGTGGGGGAGGGTAAGGATCACATGGATTTCACGGGAAGCGGAGGGTAGATCAGTCGTCACCAACAGAGTATTAAGAAGAACTATCGAAAATTGACTGCCAATTAACTGCTTGTTGGACAAAAGAGCGTCAATTAGCCAATTCTTATGGAATTCGTACAATTTAAAACTTACCAAGTTCTGGGTGTCCTTGCCTGCCAACCATTGTCGCCAATGGATCGTAAATGGTAAGTTTCTGTGAACTTGCAGCTGAGCCAGTAGTCACGTGTCTTGAGCCAGTTCTTGCGCCAAATACAGAAGTTCGTCCCATTCCCCGCGCTTTTGGGCTTGGCCGCGTAAGTCTGGGGCCCGTATAATATATGGACGTCCTTTTAGGTTCCGGCTGACGAAGGATCGAAAAAATTTGAAATAGAAAAACATCGGATTGCAGATTAATCAGTCCAAATTTTGTTCTACATAGTCTCAGACGAACACCAGTCCAGAGAGCAGGAGGCTTCTCTCGTGGGACTCCCTTATAACTTGTGGTCAACTTATGTATTGATAAATCTGGAGTGAAGAGTGAGTCGTCTTAAGATCTTCGCGCATTGAAGCTAACCTTATTCATCTGGCCTTATATGCATTTGCCCCCTCCCCAGCCCCCCTGTTAGCCTGCGTGGCCACCCTACAAAGGAATGGGGGAGAGGATGGATGGAGACGGGAAGTATGGGTGGGTAATGGTTTGGATTTGGAGGACTCTCGCAGATCCTATCGATCACTGTTTACACCGCATTAGCTTTCCAAAAATTCCTATCCCTTTGTGTACCGACCAGACACGGGTTTCAACCCCGTGGAAGGTTGACTAAGCGTTGTTAGGTGATGGAAGTTTACACGCTAATATTATCAAAAAGAGATGGGGAATGCATTTTCAACAACTGAGGTCGAACAACACCGCCCGTTAAGGCGATAGAATTTTCCTTTGTTGAAAATGTAATCGTCGAGTACAATTTCAGTGAAATAAAATAACACAATGTGGCACCTCTGGCCAAACAAATACGAAAGTATTATGATAACAACTTTTGATGAAGATAGCGAGGAACTGTAAAAAGTTTTATGGCCTGGTGATCCCAGCCATGATTTAGATCTATAAAGGTTTTGTATCGATATCCGAACTATTTTCTGCTGACCAAAACTAAAGTCTGGAACACTGTTATCAGTGGCCACGTTTCTCGAAAGTCCTCGAATTGTTAAACGTTTTTGTTTTGTAAGAAAAGCAAAGGAGATCCAACAAATTCATATTCTCACGTTCCCTGTCAATGTTTTTTTACAGTAAACTCTACGTGTATCGACTTTCTTTCGTAAGGTTCCAAACAAACAACTCTGTTGAAAGTGAGTGTTCTATTGACTAAACAAGTACACTTACCTCCCGAAAGGACTGTCGTGCTCTGCGGATTGGAGTGACCCGCCCGCCTGCAAAGGTCACTCGGCCGGTGGGCTGGGCGCTAGATTGGTTAAAAGTTATCCCTGTGTTGCTCAGAATACTTTGTAGGGCCTGGCTATCAGGTTGAAATTCGAATTCTTCGTTTTCTGGAACGTAAAGAAAAACGAAAGACATTGAAAGAAAAATTATCTTACTATTTAGAAGTGGCTGAGAACAGACGAACTTAACTTATCAGCTAGATGTTTTTATTCTGATGTAAACCAATCAGATCTTGAGAGACTCAGAGTTGTCCGAGATACCACTAGGCTTGTCTCGATTTCAAAACGAGGCTAACTTCGTTCCGCGCAAAATATGAAGAAACTCTTTTTGCTTGAGTTCATTGTCGTACATTTCCACAAGGAATTTTTTCAAACAGTGGCAACAAGAACCTGAAAAAGGCCAATTATCATTTACGTTGGCTTCCAGAGGAAAGACACCACAATGATCAAAGTATTCCTTGCTCCAAATTCTCTTCAAAGGTAAACTGCTAAATTATTTACCTTCGTCTGCCCAGGCTACCTGTTTCTTTACGCATGAGGAAGCCTGGGACGTAGCGAGTGCATTGTCAACTTGACGCTGTTTCAGGGAGGACGCATTGGTCAGTGCAGCAGGTGGTGTACGGAACACACGACTTGACGCTTCCAAAGCATGCTGGGTTGGCGGTCCCGTATAATAAATCGAAGTTCTCTTGGCAGTCCCTTCTGCTAAATGAGTTGTTAGGCCTGATTTGCTGTCAGGAAGAGATGAAAAATTTACCATATTGTAATCAATGTGAGAATTGAAATATTAACCCACAGACGAAATCTATACCGGCACTAAAAAGTAAGCACTTTTTTATATGGCAAGGTAGTTTTGAGATAAAACCGAGCGTTCAGATTGGTTCTTGCTTGGTAGGTATTTTGTTACACGGACCATTTCCATGGAACATTCATAAGCCGTGTATTTTTGTCCGCGAAAGCCGGCAAATTCAAAATATACAACTTTGATCTGAGTGCTATATAGCTGATAAACTATTTACAAACCTTGCTTGCTCGAACTGTACTCGGAAATGTTGGCCCTCGTCTATGCAAGTTATGCTAGCCTAGTAAGTTGTATCTTTATAATATATAACTGTAATCTGTAAGTGCTGTATAAATAGTAATTGAATAAAAATAGTTTGTCACCTTGAGGGTATTCCTGCAATTGTCGCTCGACCAGTAATTCGGCGATCCTCGTCCTAATGGAATAACCATTGAATAATTGACATGAAGAATGTGCTGCAGTTTCAAAAGAGTTCCTCACCCAGGGGCACTCAGTATTAGCAGATTTCAATTTGATCTACAATCATTAGAAAAGGTAAGACTACGACCAGTCCCTCTATGACTACTTAGTCCGTTGCCCTCGACAGTGTTCTGAGTTTCCATCAACACGAAAGGATATTTTGACATTTCAATTCATGTGCTTTCAAGACAGCGAGAAGGTGAAAAATGTGAGCAGCGAAACTACAATTTGCTTTGCGTTTTCTAGAGTTATAAATGTTGCTAGCAGAAGAAAGAGAAATTTCGTCTTTCGTATCTCCCCACGGCCGTGTAATATTCTATATTTATTACGCATTCAGTAAACTTTATTAAAGATAAACAACTCCTTATTAGGAAGTAAAAATTCTGATTGGCTAGTCTCACGCTCTACATACAAGAGGTTATATGATTCTGGGCTAATCTATACAGACGTTGCAGGGTCTGTTTTTTTTTTTACTCTTGCGACGCACTATGCTGTGAAAGAAGGGCTAAAAGATGCCATTCAAAAGGGCACAAAACTGCACTTGGAAAAATTGGCCAATCCACATAGCTTCCTTCGCTGAAAGGAAACCACATGGATTGGCTAAATTAAAAGGATGACATTCATCGTAGTCCTTCCGTACAGAAGTATTTGCCCTAAGAGTTTGTACCACATTCCATTAGCTTTCCCTGAAATTTACTGCTTAACAATTATGACAAGTCTACATAGAATGATCCTGAACCCATTTTACCTTAATTCCTGTATTAGTTAAGATTTCTTTCAAGGCTGTGCTGTCAATCTCAAAGTCATCATTGTCACTATCTGCAACTGCGTCCTGTTCATCTTCACTGTTATAAGCATATGGTTTTTTTGACTTTTGAGTTTGTTGGCCACTTACAGCAAGGTCAAAGGGTTTAAACTGAAAATAAAATCATTATGGTATGGTAAAATAAAACAGTTTTCTCCTATAACAAATAGGTCTCACTTTTGCTATGGACAGCAAGTGGAATTAATATTTTTCACAATCCAGCCTTACCAACCAACAATAATCATCCTGCTTTCATCAGTAAAAGGAATTTATCTTTCCAGGCACGTACATTTACATGTCTATAACGTTGTACCATATTTTCTCAAATAAGTGCCCAGGCAATTTCAGAGGGTGGGAGGCACTTACTGGCACTTACAGTACTCCTGTACTGATTCCACCGTAGTTGAAGCTTAAACAGTTACAAATAAATTGGCAATAGAAACATGTTTTCCTTGTATCCCTACTATCACGAAAGTGAGGGAGAAGGGGAGGGGATTGCCTTTCTGACATTATGTCCTAAGGGGGGAGGGGGTAAGTGCTTGTTCAGGGGAGGACGCTTACCAGAGTGTGGGCACTTATTCAAGGAAATATTGTATGTGTACCTATCTTATTCCTATAGTAATTTGGTATTAATACTGGGTAATAAAATATACACCAAGTAAGCACAAAGGTACACAATTTCGAAAAGAATACATGTAAAATAAAAATCATTTCCAGTTTCTTACTCCTGCTCAAATCAATAGATTACAAGATTGCCTTGGCTAGCAAATTCTTTTGGTGCGTGAACAGTGTTATATGTAAAGGAATACAGCTTGCAGGATCAATATCACTTCAGTCTAAACACTATTCGATATAAAACTAGTCAATCAGTGTACTTACCCTTGTGTTTTTCCTCTTTGCAACTGCCTTTCCCTGAAAAATTAAAATAAAGAAAAGATATTGAAGCAAAGTATGTGTACACGTTACTGAAATAACTGGTGGTCAGAGGTGTTTAATCATCTGTACTCCAAGAGAGGAAAACTCTAAATTATGGACAACACCAAAACAGATCAAGCACTTTGAAAATTAAGACAACCTTGTTCTCAGCATCCTCTCTCTTCGTCCCTTGAGAAATAACACTCTCAAGAGGGAGGAAGACATTCATATTCAAATGTAACAAGGAGTCCCACATGGTCAGAGAAGTTGGAGGGGGAGGGGAGGGGGGATAAGGGTAGATCTACCTGCTACCTTGGTGCTATCGAAACCCCTGGGAAAGTAAAGTAGCACTATGACAAATACTATAGGCTAGTTAAAGTAGTAAGAATGTGAAGTAATTCTAGTATGTAGTGGAAGAAACTATTATATTCAACAGAAGCATGTATTTGATACACATTAATGTCAGGAGATGACAAACCAAGGATAGTAAAATTTCAGGGAGGGGAGGGTACAGTGAAGGCAGATGACAAGTTGTGTTTGTTACTCAGTGTTGCTGATTGCCAAAAAGTGAGATTATTTGGCTTGGCTGCTGCTTGTAGCAAAGATGTATAAACTTAAGCAAGTTCATAGTTGTATAAACAGTGTCAATAGTTTTAGGGAAATTGGACTAGAGAACTCTGGTGGATTATACAGTTGGAATGATTGCTAATGGTGACGAGTGGTACTCAAGCACTAAGCTGTCAGCAGACTGTCATAAACCCAAGGGCAGAAGAGATGAAGAGAAGCAAGTCATGTAGTCATCTCATGACTCCTTATACCTCAGTGCTTGCTAACCAATAAAATTGATTTAGCACAGATGTGTGTCTTGACCAACTTACAAAGTCAACCAAACAAACAATATATCTGATGTACAATAGGTCTTGGCTCCTGTGTTTGGACATGTTTATGTAGCAGTATTGCAAAAAAAAAAAAAAATTAAATATCACAGCTTACCTTGGAAAACTGGTTTTCCCATTTTTGATGAAGTTTACTGAAGTCTGGAGCTTTTTTAACTTTTGTGGATTTCTTGATGGCCTTTACAGAATCAATCAATCAATCAGAATCAAATTTGAGCTTAATTGTGATTTTTTACTCACTGTGTTACTACTACTAATGATAATAATGATAATAATTATAATAATATGATAATAATAACAATAAAATTACAGTGACTTTAAAATTTCATAATCAACAATGAATTTCCTTCCAAGAAAATTTCCATGTTCTCCATGATTTGCACAAACCTTGATAAAGGTTCTGGTTCTTACTTATGATCTATTGGAGGACAGATGCATAGATAACACCATCATTGACAACAGTTTTCTTTTTAATTAATCATATAAAACAAATAGATTACATGTTGCTGTGGGTCTGTACAAGATCACATCACAGATGATGTCAAAATGCTGTATGAACATCAGTGTCACACTTGGCTGCATCTTGTGTGCTTTTTTCCATTCTCACCACAATTCTGACATCATCTGTGATTGATTACTGAGCAGTCGCATGGTTATGTGGAATCTATTTGTTAAATGGTACATGATTATCTTACTGGATCTGCATTTTCTTTTCCTTTCACTCCTCTCTTCACAGGGACTGGAATTGAGCTAAAAAAGCAATACTACACATGAAACGTTTCCACTATTATGATTTTCATTTGTACATAATAAAGCTTTAAACAAATTTTTACTTTCCCCCTTTTATTCGGTCTGACTTTCCATACAGTAAATGACTGGACAATCCCAAATAATCTTTCACTTGAGATATGATGTAAATGTTATTTACCTTTTCCCTGAAGTTGGTTTTGATGTGGTCTTCTTGCTCTTTAGTGCTAAGAGAAAAATTGATTGTAATTCAATTTTAGCAACTGATTACCATAATGTTTACCCCCCTAAAAACTTTCGTCGTGAATGTTGCTGCGACAGTTATTGTTGTTTGTTTTTTTTTTTTTTAGAAGTCATGAACGATCACGAAAAATTTTGAAAACACAAACCTTCCGCAGTATTGGCAGATCTGGGCTTGACTGCCTTGGTATTTCCTTTATGGGAAGCTCTGATAGATGAAAACATGGTAACATTAAATACGATAATTTACATGGCTGAACAATCAAAGCATATGACCTCATATTTTATCAGATGTTTTCAGTCGGTGATTTCACTACGCATGTTGTTAAACAGCTGTTTGTTTCGTGTTTTCGACATCGAAGTGTTGCATTTAACAAACTGATTAGACTGATGAGACACATGTAATCTAGTCTAGGCCTTTATGTTAATCGAAATCTGTTCAACTGAAATTATCCTGTATATGAAAGCGATCGTCGCAGTAATGAACATTACTTGAGCAGTAGTGATAATAAGGCCTGAAAAAAATTCAAGCCTGTACTTAGAAGTGTTCATTACTGCGAAGATCGCTTTCATATACACGTCTTTAACCGCTGTTCATATATGATTTTCATATATGGGATTTCACAGACATTTGAAATTATCCTCGCTCAATAAATAAACAAAACATGAAACAAGTGAGCGTGAAAGATGTCGATCGTCGGCAACCTTTGACTTGTTTCTCCCAAAAAATTGCCTTTACCATTCATGAAAAGAGCCAGGCTAAGAGTGGTTCCCATAAAAGTAGTTTCATTGGGCTCTGAGAACAACGACCAGCACATAATACTTCCTGAGATCAAAACCTGCCAACGTTTAATTTACTTTCGCACTGTACTTACGCATCTTTCGCTGTCTTTTTTGATGATTGCGATTTCAGTCTCGCTTCACCAGCCGTCGGCATGGCCTTCCAAAATTTACATGATCTCTTTCAAAGCCAGAAAACGACAAAGCCTTGTAAATTTTTGGTAAAAACTCAAAACACAATCATGTGTAGTTCACGCATGGAAAGCAAAAGAACGCTAACATTTTGTTAAATTTCCCGATCGTTTATTCTAAGCCAATCAGATCGCTTAGAAAATTTAAAATGACTCTATCCCGGATGGAAGAGCGTCTGATACAAGAAACGCCTGGCAGAAACTCGTTCTACCCCAGATCCTTTTGGAATGTGAGTGTCAAACAGTAACTAAATTACTTTGTAAGGTACAAAATTCTTACTGTTTATGTTTGTTTTTGGTTCGATCAAGAAATACCCCACTGCAAATTATGATTGAAATAAATGTAATTACCTCTCCAAAAATTCATGGGCAGCTTTAAGGACCAAACGGTCGAAGGAAAAATGTCCCCACAAATATACCGAATACTAGTAAATAATTTAATTAGCAAATATATGATATTTCAACAATAGTTTTCTGAGCTTACAGTTTTATGTAAAGATTGAATTTTCTGATATTTCGTCAGGTACGACATTGGAAACAGAAGAAAAGAAAAAAAAAATCAAGGGTCTTTAAAGAAGAAAAAAAAGAAAGAAAGAGAAAAAGAGAGAAGACAAAATGACATGAATTATGAGCGATAAAAGTTACAGTTTAGAAAGAAGAGAACATAAAACTATAAGATTGTTTATGATAGAATATAAACAGGAAATACAAGAAAAGTAAAAAAATACTCCATCCTTTAACCTTAAGCGCTTTTGAAATTACAATTTACATTTTTTAATAATTATTTGACAATATTTGCTGGGCATGGGAAGAATAATGGGTTGTGGTATACAGCTATTTCAATTTACATTGTCGGATCAAAGCTTCAAGGGTACGGGACAAGACCGAAAGGTGGTATGGGTAGATTAGAATTAATTTTAGGCTTTCGGGGTTGTAGGCTTGAGGCTTTGATCCGACAACGTAAATTGAAATAGCTGTATGTAACGTTCTTCAGGGCTTAGTCTTAAGAAGGACATATAGAATAAGGTAGCAATAATGAACACCAAGCGGAATGTGTGTTGATCCAACTCTACTAAGGTCAAAAAGTGAGCACACCCTTAAAGCGGGTTGGATTACAGCTATCTCGAGTTACATAATTGTTAACTAAACAATACAGGATTTCGTCACGGTATGATTATTCAGATGCTGATTAGAACGAAAAATCATCTGATATTTCCTTTTTCGGAAACAAAAACAATTTGCATGCTGCCCATTTCCAAAGTAAGTGCCTAAGTATATGGTTCCTCAGGGCGGAGTGATTACGAGTAGGATGTATTGCGGGTATGACGTAATTCTCAACCAATAAGTGCGAGGGTATAATCACCTGATCAACCATACTGAAAATTCGAAAATAGACCCATTTTTATTTTTCTTAGACCGAAAAAATTATCTTTGAACGTTCGGAATGTCGTTTTCTTTTATGACTAATTTTTGCTGCCAAATATATAGAGGTTTTAAAGTCAGTGGGCGCGGCCGCGATTTGTCCATCCATGTTTCCACCAGAAAAATACAAATAAATAGTTACTGGGTAAAATATGTTTGGAAACATTTTTTTTCCAGCGCAATGCCATTTAGACGCTAGTTCAGAGTAAGTTTACCCTTCCTTCTTTCCCAACAGTTTTGCTACGATTGAATTTACTTTGTAGCAAAAAAATTGTAAAGTGTTCACCACGAGATCGCGAAGTGGGCCCGTTCGTGCTTTTTGATTGCATCTATCAGAAACCCCGAGGCATATATTTTTTCTCTTGTTAAACAAATGATGCATAAGTGTCTTGTTTTCAATTGAAATATCACCCGATGGAAGGATAATTGATGCGAACAGGTGATGACAGGTACCTCTCCACCTCACTATTAAACAATCTAACCTAAATTTCACCATGTAGTGAAAAACAAAAACCAAAAGATCAACTCTTTGACTTCACACATCGATCATTGTTTTTTACCGGAAGATTACCCTATGTAACACCTTTTGAGTGCTTAAAAGAGTCCCAATGAAGCCAGGTTGTTAGAGACCATACAGGATTTTTCATCGACGATTGCTTCCGAGAATACTGTGTTGTCTTGATTTGACATGACGATTTGACTTAAAAAAACAGACGCAAATTTTAGAGGTTTTACACCTCAAGCCTACAATAAGGAATCAGCGACCACTGAGACGGGGTAAATCGAAACTTGCTTACAAAGGTGTACTGGTATCGCCTCTGAGTGACCGCTCGGCTTAAAGAGTCGGTTTTTTGGTTTCAGCACTTGATGATGGCTATTGGAAACCTTGCTTTGCTACGGTTGAATTACCTTCAGGCTACTCTTTAGTAAGGTAATCGTAGACACTCAAGATCAAGGCTTATGAAAGATTCAAGCCAATTGATTAACGGAAGGTTTGTGCAAGTTGTACTGGAATTCAACTAACGCTGAGTTATCATTCTAAGATTGCCCACATTTGAATCATCATCGAAGCTGTTTACTTTGTTCTAGAGGACTTATAAAGCATCCCACCCTTATCACTGAGATTCAAAAACAAACTAGTTCAAGAAAACAGCTTAAACTGTTTGTCTGGTTTCAAGGACCAAACTACTTCGCGAGCATCTACTGCGTGAATCATGCCATTATCTGGCATTATTCTCATAATTGGAATATTACTGGGTATCACTACACTCGTTGGTATCCTTGGAAACATTTCCGTGTGTCTCGTGGTGTTTTGGAATCGCTCCATGCGGAACCAATTACATCTCTTGTTAGTCAATTTAGCGATAGCTGATGTTGGAATGTCGGCGTCTTGCATGCCCTTCGCCGTGGCAACTGTTCTCTTCCATGAACAGGTCAGTGTGTGTTGCATCTCGCATACTTGGTTGAAGAAGTCTTTGAGCCTAGTCACATGTACCGGATGGCCATGGTTGTTTTTCTCTCGTCCTAATCTGTAATGTTAAATAAATAGTTTTCCTATTTTATCTGCTTGAAATGAAATAATATCATGGCTTGGATGACAGTGAATTAATTTCTCCATTTCCAATTTTATTCACGGGTATTGTTGGTGATTCGGTTGAAAATTCAGCGAATACTTTGCGAAGGTTTTTATATTCCTATGTAAAACGACAGAAAACAAGATGACAAAACATACAAAGAAACCAACACCTCATTAAAGCTAACAAACAAACAAACAAATTTTTCCCTGTAGACTGATATGGAAATTCTATCAATTTTTTAGTGAGAACTGCTCGTAAGTGATTTATCAAATCTAAACTCGTTCAAGTCTGAAGTTTAATTCCCGAAGAAAATAAAAATTTATTTCTTGGAGCAACGGTTAAAGACTGGTGACAAACGCAATCGCATATTGGTTGGTTTGGCGACCAAAGTTGAAGTTCCTTAGCGCTTTAAGTCTTAAACTCTAACTTGTCTCCACAACTTTAATATATCATTGATTAAACAGGTAATTAAAATAGACTGGTGTATTGGGGGAAGGACTTTACCTTGATCTAACGCCAAACTCTCCTCTCTTATTTACAAGGAATTGCATGGAAGAAAAAAATCAGATGATTGGAATTTAGGGGTTGGTTTACAGACGTAAACTTGGGGCCTACGGTACTTAACTTTCTATCTTCTTTCTATCTCTCCATAGACCATCGCTAAATCATTTTGTTACTTCAACGGTTTCATCAATACGCTTTTCGCGATGGCCAGTGTGCTTACAATATGTTCGCTGTGTGTTTTCCAGTACGTGTCTGTTGTTTTGCCAATGAACAAATCTCTCACCAACTTCCGCTGCCTCGTCATGGTGTTATGCGCATGGGTTATTTCCATATTCCTCGCCACGGGACCCGCGATACAATGGGGGCGCTACGAATTCACTTCAAACATTTTCAACTGCGAATATTATCACTCTACAAACAGAGCAGATATTTCTTACAACATAACCATGATGCTTTGCGGTTATTTATTTCCTTGCGTTTTCATGATTTTTTCTTACGTCAGTATTTTACGAGCGTTGCATGAACACCAATCGCGCATGGCAGTGACGTCATCCATCTCGCCAGCACCGGTCGCAGGTGCTCCCGTTTCTTTGGAAACGAAACTGCGTATGACAATGTCATTTGTGGTTCTGACATTTCTGGTTTGTCGTACTCCGTTTTTCGTATTCTTGGTCATCACAACCAAAGATTTAGACCATCCACCCGATTTTTTGGGGCAGTTGTCGTTTTGGGCTATTTACTTGCATAGCGCATGCGATCCTTTTATTTACGCATTCAAACACCCTGAATATCAAGATACATTGAAAGATATAGCAAGAAAGTTCAAAATAGCAATTACAAGTACCTTTTGCTATTGCATGTCCAAAGATGCTAATGAAGAAGAAACGAAAGAAAAAAGATAACATGGAAGTCAGGCCATGGAAATCATTAGAGCACTCTACTTCCGGCTACAGTTCCTGATATATTTTTCTTTGCGCACGATTGTCTTAACATCAGGTGGCAGAATGTTTGGAAATTTCAACCCCTACTTGTACGTTTGATACTTTCAAGAGAGGAGCGGGGATCTTAAGGGCGGTACAAGCGAGTCTAGCAACAAGAAACACCTTCGTTTATCATAAAAAAAATTTATTAAAGCCAACTTTAAGATGTGTCCGTTGCCGTCGCAAAACGACACGACATGAAATATATTATTTATGTCCACTTTGCATAACACCTTACATATTATAATGTATATAATAATCATATAATCATTTTGTAAACGATCACAAAATGATAAACAGTTGAAAGATTCCAGATCTGTTTTCTTAATAAAATTGAACAAGTTTATTGGTCCTTGTTTCTTTTCGGTATGCAGCAGAGGCTCCGTAGCCATCGAGAAAAGCGACCGGTTTTGCGAATCTGTTAAAGCCAAGTAAAAGAGAACATGTTAGGGTACATCTGAAGGAAACAAACCTGGGAGGAGCTATCCTATGAGCTAGAATGTTATTTTAATTATAAGAGAAAATTGCACCGAGTGGTTAATCGCATGAAATATTTACAGATCTGGAACAACCATACTTGGGTCTAAAATATAAATGGTAGTATCCAGGCCATCCAACAAGGTCCTAGGATATATCAAACCACCTTGACCATCGGTGAAATTCGGCGATTTCGAGATCAGAACAGTTTTTCAAGATGAAAAAAAAAAACCTATCTAAGGGGTTTAATTTTAAAAGACCAGAAACATACAGAATTAGTGATATTAACCTAAAGGCAGCGCATAAACATGTGCAACCGCGTACCTTCTTTTCCGGTTTTGTTTGAGCTTTGCTGTGAGGAAATAACAAATCTTCAACATATTTACTTCCAGTTTCCACGCAAACATCATCAGTAGATGGCGGACTGAACTGGTTCGAGGCAGACTCACTGATTGTTGAACTTTTTTCGACAGAGTGACTGTGTTCCACCGGAATGTTGACTTTTATGACGGTTACTTGTGATGCAACTGATGTTTCATCATTTTGTGAGCTTTCTTGGGAGCTTTTCCCTAACAGTTCTTTAGAATTTTCTGCCGAGTTTCTTTCCAAACTGTCGTTCAACGTGGTTTGCTCTGAGCTCTCATTAGAGCCTGGTGCGAACTGTTAAAGAAAGAAGAAAAATAGTCATTCAGGTGTCACCTTTTACAACAAAATCCAGCTAATATTCAGTTTTAACCATTTAAAACAATTACCAATAACTTAACAGTTAGTCAGTACAGGCGGAAAATTCTCTTTGTGATCGTTTTGTTAAGTTTCGACCAATCTTCTTTCAATGAGTTATCTTAAAAATGTGAACATCATCTTTGTTTTATTAGCAGGAGTCTACTGTCGCGCAAGCAATTTTCGTGGAGGGGAAATAATATGACTTACCCTTTCTTGACAGAAACGGCCACCATTTGTGTCTGCAGCTCGCTCTTTTCTGCTCTCCTCAACACAGGATCCTCTACCACAATGAGGAAGAACTTTATCAATTTCCTCTTCCAGCTTCCAGAAGGGAAATATAACCATTTTACCAAGTTCATACTGGTAATCAGTCGTTAGATTATCAACGTCAATGTCCGCATCAATGACGTCGTCACGGAGACGCGCAATTTCCAAAAGAGATCTGTCTTTCTCCTCTCGCAGAGCTGCCACCAACTCAGCATCAACTTTAATCTTTGAAATGTCGCTTCTCTTTCTTTCGATAGTCTCCAACAATTTTCTTTTCTCTTCGTCGAGCTGCTTGGAAAATCTTTCACATGTTTCATCGACGGACCGGCATTCATTGTAGAGTTTAGCAGTGCTTTCCTTCACTGTTTTCAATTCTTTCTGTATTTCTGAAATACGTTGCATAAGTAAACTGTTTCGCTTCTTTTGCTCTTCCATCTCCTCGGCCAGGAACTCATTATCTTGACGTGCATTGTTGTATTTGGTGACAATGACGCTTTTTCCCTGTTTTGAACAAAAATGCAAAGTTCTACAAGCTTGAATTGTCAAGACAAAACTAATACTTCAGCATTAAAATGTCTGAAAAACGAATGGAATACTTTACCCTGGCCTTGTATTCATATGAGCTGATATCATATGTTACGTAGACTACTTTCGCTCCTAGAACTCACAGTTAATACAATGAGATATTCTTTCAACCGTTGAGTCGATTATGCTGTGGGTTGATCCATCGATCTTGTACACTTCGGAATAGAGGATGCGGTGAGCGTGTTTGTTAGCAACTGAAACGGGTGCACTCGAAATTCAGCCGTAGTTCTAGAACATTTCCTTTCTCAACCTTGAAAACTTGCGCCCTGAGTTTTGGTTTAGAAGGATTCGGATCACGATGTCAAACTGACGAAATGATTCTGAGAATCACGAAGGACAAGGGCACAATTTGTATGGGTTAGTGGAAGCTCGTAAGGTGCTTTCAAACGAAAATAACTTTGACTTACGGCGTTTGGAAGCAGCTGTTGTGGATGAGGTGTATAAGGCATATGCCCGTGGACTGGATCCATGTAAGACGCATATGGGAATCTATAATTCATCGCTTGTGTCGGATTACCCCAAGCGTAGTACTGGATTTGAGGCTGAGGTACCAGCAGATTTCTGTTTGGGTTTTGTTGGAAATTGTGTTGAAGAATGAAACCCGATGGCAGCTTTCCACCGCCATACGACAGATATGAATCTGTGGAGCTTTCTTGAGGGAACTTTGAAGGCTCGCTGGTATTTAATGAGCTGCACCACATGTCTGAGTGAAATACAGGGGATAGAAATATAAATAATAATCATGTCTCTCCAAATCAACTTTTTATCGCTAAATCAACAAACTTTCGGTTTAAAATCCAGGAGATTAGGTAAGCTTTCATCGCCTTCGGGATTTGCTTGTTTCTGAAGCGACGTATTTAACTACCAATCACGATAAGATTTCTGCAGAAAAGTTTTTCAGAGCATGAAATGTTGCTTACTGATATAATGCGATTCTCTAAACAATAGTTCACCAACATTTTTTTGCACTAAATTGAAGTAATTTTTGTGTTTCACTTTGGTGCAGGAGGCTTCATAGTTCGGAGGATATCACTAAAGAATGCCCTTTTTTCACCAATTAAACAAGTTGTAAACTTTCTAATTTGTTTTTGGAATTTTTCATTATGGAAAGGAAATTGTTCTAATGGAGTGTAAATTGCTCTCGCTTTTTCCAACTATCTCAGAACGATGATCGGGACTGGACTTACTCACCCGCAAACAACAACAGGAAACACAACGAAAAGTTTCTACTTACTTGATCAGTTTAGACTTCGCTCTGTGCGCTTAATCTGAAATTTTCTTTCACCGTAACCAAAGTCGTTGTTTCTTTTCACAAACTTTCAAATTCACAACAGTAACACTGTATCCTTCTTAGCCCTGGACCGAATTTGGAAATAAGAAGTGTTTTTAAAGCTTAATTCGCTTCACTCACTGATCACCTTCCGGAACGGAATCCAAATATGATCATCTGTTTATTCGCTGATCTTTTTCCATCGTCATAGCAGCGCACGTTTATTACGTCATAGCGCAAGCGCCTAAAGCGGTTAGATTGAAGCGCGCGCTGATTGAACTTGGGTATCTTCAATGATACTAATGTTTATATGCTCCAGTAGTCTAGGAAAAATCTCACACGAAAAGGGTTCTGCGATTAGGGGAAGAAAAAGAACAGTAGGCACAACTTGTATAACAAATTAAAGAAGCATCGTCACTAATTTCTTCTCACTGTCAAAGTTATTAAAACTCAGTCTTGAAATGGATGAATTATCTTCAGGTCATCTTTTCCTTCAGCCCACAATTTTTCACGGATTTTTCAGATTGTTAACTCTTGTTTTCAGCGCAAGCCTCAAGGTAAGTGGTCTGAAAACCACAATTTACTCGGCTACCCTCCGCCTAGCGAATGATAAGCAAATTTCACTGCTGCGCTTTCATTTGCACCATCCGCTCAACATTTACTGTTCGCTGATCGACCGGTGAAGCCGATTAGATGTGATGAAACTTGAAATGTTCCGTGTGTGAAGGCGTCTTTTCCAAGCTTAGATATGTACCTTTAAATGATTCCAGAAATCATGATCTTTTAAATGATGGTAAACCTGCTGTTTGGAAGTTTATCCGTCGTATCGCTTGACCTAACCCTTTTAAACCCTAGAAATGCTTGCAGAGTTCCTAACTGACGAAGTCAGTTCAAAATTTTGTTCAAGACTCTTTTAATCTACAAATTTCAACATCATTTCTATCAACTTTTTACAGCTCAGCGACTGAAGGGATCGATTTTTTACAGCTTTTTTGCATTGATTCATGGTACTAAAAGCAGGAACGTACTTTAACATCTGCTTTCCCATCTAATACTATGGAAGACCAATACCAAATGAAAGTTCACTATCGCGCAGAAACATGATTTTTAAGGCTAAGCAAAAGTTATTCGGTACTAAATCAAATACAACTACTTTGAGTACTTTTCCTTTGACTGTCTTTAAACACTATTCTATTCGGCGCTTTTTCCATGATATTCGGTTTATACACCATTATATTTGGTGCTTTTTTTATTATATTTGGTTTATGCACTATTCTATTCGGTGCTTTTTTCATTATATTCGGTGCTTTCTCTATTATATTCAGTTCAAACGCTATTCTATTCGGTGCTTTTTCCATCATATTTTTTTAAACACCATTATATTCGGTGCTTTATCCATTATATTCGGTTCAAACGCTTTTCTATTCGGTGCTTTTTCCATTATATTTGTTTTAAACACCATTATATTCGGTGCTTTTTTTCATTATATTTGGTTTAAATACCATTATATTCGCTGCTTTTCCCATTATATTGGGTTCTAACAACATTATATTCGGTGCTTTTTTTCATTATATTTGGTTTAAATACCATTATATTCGCTGCTTTTCCCATTATATTGGGTTCTAACAACATTATATTCGGTGCTTTCTCCATTATATTCGGTCCAAGCACTATTCTATTGGGTCCTTTTTCCATTATATTCGATTTATACATCATTATATTCGGTGCTTTTTTTCATTATATTGGGTTCAAACACCATTATAGCGGAACCCGCAGAGCGTAGCCCCATAATTATACAAAATAGTAGTAACCCATCAAGCCGAAAAAATTTGGATGTACGACCGTACGACCGTACAAGGTGCTACTTCTAACATACGTGGTCAACTGTACCGCGGGCACGCCAACGCCACGGCTTTGTTCAGTAGTCCAGTGGTCAGTGCATTGGGCTCCGAGTCGGACGACTCGGGCTCTAGTCCTGGCCGGGGCAGGGCGTTGTGCCCTTGAGACGTTCGGGAAAAAAATGCGAGCTCCGCTTTTAGGCTTGGCTAAATCTATATTATTATTGGGTGCGTTCTTCATACTACTCGGTGCTTTTGTCATTATGATCGTCACCAATCTCCCGGAGGGGCCGTAGAATATAGAGGAAGTCTGGAAAGGCGTGAAAAACAGCTAATGCCATTCCTCGTTTTGGCCGTCTTGAAATGGAGGTTAGTTTGAGTGAGGTTTGTTAGCTCAATTTGGACGTAAACGGATCATTCCTTTAGCAATTTTGGCTTTGACAGACGAGCAAATCGATCGACTGGGTGTTTGCGGCTGCTTTGCAGAAACTTCGAAGAAAGCAGTGCTGGGACCTCCACCGGCGGTGGAAATGTAACAACATCGTGCGAAAGACCTTCAGCTGATGCAATCCGCGGGCTATTTAATCCTAGACGCTCCAGGAAACAATCCAGGAATAGCAAAAAGCGACACGCACGTACCTGGACTGTTCAATTTGTTTGTCTGTTAGACAAGTATCAGTGCAAAATCCCCACAGCCACCGAGAAGCAAACTTTGCAAAAGGCCGGCTTGTGAGTGAAGAAGATTAAACTCCAGTGAGATGATGACGAAACTTCTGTACATCACGAACTGATTTCAGATTAGAAAAATGAAGCAAGTGACGTGAAGGACTTTCCACAGTTACGTGATGTAGGCGTAACCCTGTCTTCCAAAACTGCCGAGACTTAACTCCCCTCAAGTGTTCTTGGTCCACCAGGGAATTGAGATGCAATCTAGGAGGCCAGTCAAAGATCTGTCTCAGGCCAATTCAAAGAAATCTGTCTCCCAAATCTCTTATTCCTCAAACTTCTTGTGAAGTGAAGGAGAGATGCATAAGCTGCAAGAAGGAATTCCCAATGAGTGAGCTTTCGTACTCATTCTTTTTACATGTGCATTGCTAGTCTTAATAGTGATTCAGACTCAGAGGGGTAGACCACTAAAGAAAGCCACACTCTATAAAGTAAAGTCGATGCTTTATCACTTGATAATCCTTTGCAACTGCAGAATACTCAAGCTGTAGGCGAGCAGGATTTCACCCCTGTAGAGTCCAGTCAAACCAGAGGAGAGGATCCTATTGACACTGTAGATCAGTAGCACAGTTCACGTGCACAAACACAGAGAAGCAAACATAAACAAAAATATCTCTCGTACTTTTCCAGCTACAATGCCGAGACTTGGCACAAATAAAAAAGACATAATACTCTACAACTTTGCGTAATATCATGGATTTTTATTGAATTCTCATTTTTTTACAGATTTAATTTTTCCAAAAATATGCATAATTTAGGGCGTCACGCGTAACATTCCCATACACAAAATTATCATTATCTTAAAATTTCTTGTGTTTCTCGCAGAAGATATCAACGGAAAAAATCACCTAAAATATCACAATAAATCAGAGATTTCAGATGTATATGTACCAATTTGAAAGACAGACTAACCTTAGAGAAAAATAGCACTTTTTGTTCAAGTGTACAAGCATCACGCTCCATGTTTCAGTCCATGAAATCAGGAGAAAGGTATTCCCCTCGGCGGCATAGAATGCCGTGATAGTAAAAAGCTTGTTACAATGGAATTCTCATCTCCTAAAGAGCCAGTCCTGAAAGTTTTGGCGACTTTGCGTATTTCAATCTTGAGAATGAAGCAAATGTTTGATTCTTAAACACTATGAAACATACCGCGTCTTTCCGTAAATAAAGGATGCAATGCCAAATGTAAGCCATCCGCAGTACCGCCGGCGTTGGACCAAACATGTTAATTTCCTGCGGTGTCATTCTCATCTCATAACGAAGCTAACTGCTCATTTTCACGAGAAAATATAACAAATTGAGGGAGCAAGAAGCGTTTTTCTAAATCTCAAACGTTTTGAAACATTTCGTGTTTCGTGAAAACAGCGGCGCGTCACTTTGAAAACTCTCGACCACTTCGACCGCCATTTCACTCGGCTACGTGCAATAGAAGGAAAAAAAACAGTTTTGTAACCACCCTAGAAGCTTCTAGAAGCTTTTTGTTGTGTAACAAGCCTGGTACACTTGAAAGAGATCATGCAAATAAAAATGGGTGGGTCGCAATGCATTATGGGTAATAGAGAAATTGCTGGAAATTAACCGAAATGTCCCAAAATAAAGCAATAAGTGAAAGAACTGTAATATATTCTCTAAATAAAGAGTTTCAAGAGGTTTTTGATTCCTTTATAAATATTTTGTATTTTTCTTGCATGTTACGCTATTGTTCATATGTACTGTGCTACTGATCTGTAACAACCTTTTGTGGGCAAACAATATTCAAAATCCTCTGGAGATTCTGCGTTGCATGTTAAAATACATTGTCACTGGTGAGGCCTTGGTGCTTGAATCAAAAAGCGAAACCTTGGAGGGGGAACAAATCACATCAATGTGGATAGAATGAACTTACTTGAAACCACATTTGAAGAAGGAGCACTCGAAAACCTTCGCTTAACTTTAGAAGTTTCATTCTATGGTGAGGTAAGTTTGCTTAAAATTTTGGTTACATTTACAACTTTCTCCTCTTTTCTCCTAAAGTCAAAAGCCTGACCCTGTAAGCATCAAAATTAAGTGTGGCAAAATTTCTCCATTTAAAATAACCATGTAATCAGTGAAAGGTAATAAGAATTGATGACATGAGCATCCATGATGAATTCTCTTTAGATTTTTATAATGTTGTTACATTACTTCTATGAGAAAGGTGTGAGGGCAAGAAAGGATAATTTGCATTGGGAATTAAGTGGTTCAGGCTTCTGCTTTCACCTCTCTTTGACAAAATCTGAGTCTACTAATTACTTTATGGGTTTAATTAATTGTTTATTTATTCATCTCCATATTTATTCAATTCCAGGTTGCTTGTGATTATGGAGGGCCATGAAGGGAATTCTTTTGTCTGATACTTGCAGAGATAAAAGAGAAGTATTTTGACGATAGCTTTCAATAGCTTTCAAACTTCTTGCAGATGATTACTTTATAGTTGGTGTGATTCTGGGTAAGTAAAAATCTCAAGCAGTTTTTATTAAGTCAACTTTTCTGAAATTGCTATTCATGATAATAAATTGATTTGTGCACTTTTCTTGGTCATCTGTTATGACACTACTTGGAAGTAGAGAACATGATAAGACTTGTAATCCACCAAACATTTTTACTCGCTTGTGTTTGGTCTATACATGTCACAGTTAGAGTTGACATGAATTGCTTGTTAGTCCAAGTTTTGGAAGAATGGACATACACAATAAGTAAATCTACAACTTTTTTGCAGGCTTAAGCATTGTTCAGAATGGGAAGATCCCCCAATTTTTTTTCTGAACAGATCAAATGGATGAGATATTTCAGGATGACTCATCATCATCAGCAGTTGCTAACCTGCAAAAGGGGTTGGCCAAGCTAGAAATTTTGTAGATAAAAGTGATATCTTTTCAAACTCTGAACTGTGGTGTCTTTGACGTATTGACTGTACAACTCCGTTTTGTAACAACAACGTAATCTTTATTGCGTTTTATATCGTCTTACCACATGCTCTCTCCGCTACTATATCCCCTAATAATAATGAACATACGGGACACTACATCTCCCCCTAAGTTATTAAAAAAAACAACCAAGTAATAAAGTACTCGAAAAGAAAGTTCAGAGTCTCTTATTTTCTTCTGAATAATTTTAAACTAGGCGCGTACATAATCTTGCATCCAGGAGGGCGCTCGCTTGGCACGCACAGGGCGCGAAGCAACTGAAGGTAAGGGGCTAGATACGGCTTCAGATGTATCTGTTGCTGATTGACTAGAACTGAGATTTGGCTGATCCTGTCGGGGTTGCGCTGGTTGCTCGGCTAGGCATGGCTGTGGATCTATTTCTGCTTTTTTAACAGTCCCAGGATCCATAAACTTTTTCGTATGAGCAATGTTGCGCATCTTATTGTTCCCGTTTGTGTCTTGTAAGATGACGGCATTTCCATCTTTACGAGTGACAATGTAAGGTTCTGGCTCATAGTTTGGTGAGAGCTTGTTTTCACGTGTCTGCTTTAACAGTACCTTGTCACCCTCCTCAATATTGCTGTGTTTGGCTCCTCGTGTTCTGTCTGCATACTCTTTCTGGCTGAGTTTTGCACGAGTGTCTCTCTCTCTCAACAACTGTTGCCAATATGCTTCAGTTGCACGGTCTTTGGAGAATTCGACTCGTGGAAGTTTGTCACGCAGTTTCCTCCCCATCAGTAGTTCTGCAGGTGATAATCCAGTAACAGTGTGTGGGGTAACTCTATATTGGAAGAGGAAGTTATGAAGAGCCTTTTTCCAATCCTTTCCTTCGACGCGTGCAATTCGCACTATCTTCAAAATTGTTTCATTTGCGCGTTCTACCTCTCCGTTGCTCTGTGGCCAATAGGGTATGCCCTTCTTGTGGTCTATTCCCAGGTATTCTAGGAAGCCCTCAAATTCCTTTGACGCAAATGGTGGTCCGTTGTCACTGCGCAGAGTTTCTGGTAGTCCATGTGTTCTGAAAATAGCTTCCATGCTTTTTATCACATGTCGGGCATCTGTCTTCTTTAGGAGAATAGCCTCCAGCCAACGAGAATAATAGTCGACAGCAACTAAAAGGTGTTCACCGTTTGAGATTTCAAGAAGGTCCACTGAGATCTCCTGCCAGGGTCCATCAGGTAGACTGCTTGACCTCACAGGCTCTGGTTTTGATCTTGGTCCCACAAGTTGACAGGGGTGGCATGAACGTATGGCATCCTCCACCTGTTTGTCCATTTGTGGCCACCACACTTTTTCCCGCAACCTGGCTTTAGTACGGACCATGCCCTGATGACCTTCGTGTGCCAACATGATGGTTTGTTTCCACAGGCTCTGAGGCATTACAATGCGAGTCCCTCTCATCACTACTTGTCCTACTACCCACAGTTCTTCCTTAACTGCTTTGTAGGTGGTGCCTGACAATTGGGTCCAGTCACCAGTGATCACAGCTTTGTGCACTATCCGTAAAGTTGGATCATTTGTTGTGGCAGTCTCAACTTGCTTCGGCAACAAAGCGGCTGGTATTGCTGCACTTGCCACGCTGTATGCAAAATCTTCCGTCTTTCTGGTGTCGTCATCTTGAGTTGAGCCAATAGGCAGGCGGCTGAGGACGTCTGCCGGATTATCTTTGCCTGGTATGTGCGTCAGCGTGTATTGAAATTGCTGCAAGTATAGGAGCCACCTTTCTATCCGGGCGGATGGAGGCTTCGACTTTGTACCGAGTACTGTGACTAGCGGCTTATGGTCAGTGCGGACTTCGAATTTAATTCCATACAGGTACAGGTAAAACTTCTCGCAAGCCCATCTGACAGCTAGAGCTTCTCTTTCGAACTGGGAGTACCTTGTTTCAACGTTGCTAAGCTTTCGGCTAGCGTAATATATTGGCCTGTAGGTCCCGTCTCGTTGTTTTTGCTCCAGAACTGCTCCAACTCCAACAGGAGAAGCATCAGTTGTGAGCCGTGTTGTGGCACCTTGCCTGTGGTAGGCCATCACTGGTGCTCTGGTTAGCAGGCCCTTGATTTCTTGAAAGGCTTTTTTTTCTTTTGGACCCCAGTGCCACTTAACATCTTTGCCGGTTAGGTCCCACAATGGACTTGATATGGTTGCAAAGTTTGGGATGAACTTCGCACAAAACTGAACTGAACCGAGAAAGCTTCTTACTTCAGACTGGTTTTGGGGCGTTGGTGCTTTAACGATAGCTTCCACTCGTTCACTGGAGACTTTTAATCCCTCGCCAGAGAGTACATCACCCATGTAAACCATGCTGCTAACACCAATTTCACATTTGTCATAATTCAAGGTGAGGTTTGATTCTTCCAGTTTACGCATGACCCTGTCTAAATTCTCATCATGTTCTTTGTCGTCTGCCCCTACGACTCGCAGGTCATCATGGAGATTGTAGGCACCCGGGCAGCATTTAATTACTTGCCACACGATCTGCTGGAATTTTTCTGTGGCCATGTTCACGCCAAAAAGCAGGCGTTTGTACCTGTATAAACCATCAGGCGCAGCAAATGTTGTGATATCCCGAGAGTCTGGATGTAGCTCAATTTGGTGGAAGGCCATATTTAGATCTAGCTTTGAGAAAACTTTGGCATAGGAGACTTCTTGGAGTGTCTCTTCAACTGTTGGTACTGGGTGCTTCTCCCGTACGATGGCCTGATTTGCTTGCCTCATATCAAGACATATCCTGATGTCACCATTAGGCTTCTCCACCACAACCAAGGGGTTCACCCAGCTGGTTGGTCCCTCCACCTTTTCAATGACATCAAGTTTGAGTAGTTCCTCTAGCTTTTCGGTGACCTTAGCTCTTCTACTAAAAGGGATTCTGCGTAGTGGCTGAGCGACTGGTTGAACACTCTCATCAATGTGGAGTTTTAGCTGATATCCTTTGAGCTTGCCGAGGCCTTGAAATACTTTTGGAAATTTGGACTTCAGAAGGGCTTTTCGGTCAAGACTGTTTGTGAGGCTTTCCATGCTATCAGATTTGACATCACAGCTATTAATGGACACGCCTACCCTTAACACGCCCAGCAATTCGGAGGCCTCGCGACCAAGTAGCGTCGCTGCCTTACCGCACATTACATAAAATTCAGTATACAGGGATTTGTGGGTCTGTGGTACTTGTACGTTAAAAAAGTATTTCCCTTTAAGCTGGAGAGGCTGTACAGAAGCATAAGCATAAACTCTCTTATTGCAGTCCAACAATCTAGCCTTGCCCCCCGATACAAAATTAAACATTTCCTCTGACATTAAATTACAGCTAGCACCAGAGTCTATAACAATGTTTACAAGCTTATCTTCAATCATGAGTTCCATGGTGTTCTCTCCATCCGTGCTCCCGGTGCTGAACACGTAGAAGTCATCACTGTTTACGCGCTCGTCTGCACTCGCGTCTTCGCACACGTTGTGTACATCACGTTGCTCCTTTGAATTTCCTCCTCTTCGTCCACGGCTAGGTTTTGTTCGTGGGTTTCCGCGACCACGACTTAAACTTTGGCTGGGGTCTCGTCCTTTATTCTGCTTGGAGTGGCAGCACACTTCAAAATGACCGATGTGCCCGCACTTTCCGCATTTGTGGTCACGTGAGCGACGGCATTCTTTCGCGAAATGACCCACTTTATCGCACCGCCAACATTTTCCCCCTTGTTTTGGATCACGGGACAAGCTGTTTACGTGGCTTTCGGGAATGAGTATAAGCGCTTCTTTGTCATGATACTGGCTAACGATTTCCATGAGTTTGCTGAGAGGCAGTGTTTCCTCACGGTACAATTTTGACTTGAGATTTTTGTCCTTCAGAAAAGAAATGGCGCGATCTCTCACCTGGTTGTCCCTTTCGCCCTCGTAGTCACAATGTTCTGCTAGTTTCTGCAGGCGAGTAATAAAATTGTTGACGGTTTCACCAGGTAATGGAGTAGCCGCTAAAAATATTTGTCTGGCCATTGGGGCGTTCTTTTTGAGCTTGAAGTGTTCTGAAAGGCAGTCCATAGCTTTTTTGTAATCTTTCGCTTCGCCTCGTGTTGTAGCAGGAATGGAATTATTGAAAACATCTCGGACTTTGGGGCCGGCTAGGTGAAGTAGTAGTGCTCTTTTTTGTGTGGGGTCGCTGATTCCAGAGGCAGTAACATAAAGCTCGAATTCTTCTTTCCAAGTTAACCATCTTTGGGCGAGTGTAGCTGGTTCGCCGACGGCGTCGAACGCAGGTAATCCAGGTAATCCGCTTAAGCATACGGCCATCTGTGCGAGTTTTGTCCACTGTTTGAACTCGTTTCCACTTCAGCAGCCGCACGGCAAGTTGAATATCGTTTATCCTCGTCGCCAAATGTGGTGTCTTTGACGTATTGACTGTACAACTCCGTTTTGTAACAACAACGTAATCTTTATTGCGTTTTATATCGTCTTACCACATGCTCTCTCCGCTACTATATCCCCTAATAATAATGAACATACGGGACACTACATGAACCATACCTCATCTTCTCTTCTTAAATAGAGCTGTATCTGTGGGAATGAGCTAGAGATATCTCCTGATTCATTCAAATACTTTATTGTTTGACAACATCATTTAAGAACCAGAAGTTTTTAGGGCAATCAGGCAGGAAATGTTTTGATATAATTGTGATATCACAGCAATGGTAATAAGACACTAACTGACGCCACATTAAAAAAATCCAAACATCAAGTGCTCCAGTTTTATGAAAATAGTATAACTTCCTCTTATTCAGGGAAAATCTGTACAAATTGCTCTTCTCTTTGTTGAGGAGAAAATTATTTTGACAAGTCTACTGACAGTTTCCTGTCTTTCACCATATTTTCAGACCCAAAACAGCAGCCACTCTTACCATTGGGAAATTGACAAAACCTTTTGAAGCAGTATTCTCTGAAGATGGATCAAATCAAAGATGTTATGAAGGAGTCATTTATGGTGCATTAAGCAGGTACCTGTGAGAAATAACAAGTAAGTGTGCAAACAAATCAATGCATAAGTGGCCATTTCCCAACTACTGTTAATCTCTTTTTGTGAGGAGGTGTGATGTGCAACCTTTCACATGCATATCAAAGTCTGTACTCCAAACCTAATTGTCTTGATAAGGAAAGTAGAGGCAGTTTAGTGAGGGTGGTGATCATCATGTAACTTCATCACAAAATATTACTGGTAATAGTTTCCCTTGTATACCCAAGCACACACATATTATGTTCAATACATCCTGTTAACAGAATAAGTTGCTCCAAATTGAAGAAATATTTCTTTAAACAATCAATAAGACTTCCTGGTAAACTTGGTCCATACTGTTGGTCTTTTAGTCTGACTTCATGCACCCAGATCCAGCACACAACTGTACAGCACATCTAGAGGGACTACTTGTTCACAATAGGAGGGAGGGTTAATTTGTTTTCTTCATATCTGATTATTTTATTATTCAGTGAAACTCATATCTTCTCTTTGTTTGCCTGTTGAAACAGGTGGGAGACGGAAAGGAGTAACTTTGGCTGATTATTTTGTGGTTAACTACAGGGTGAGATGAAGAACCTCTCTTGAGATTTGAGCTGCATCCCATACTAGTATTTAATGATAATTATTATAATTCATTCTTACCACGAGCAAACACTTGCATAAATGCCATCACTTTTCCCACACCATCACTTAATATCTCTCTTCAATCTGACAAGCTATTTGATTTCTGTGACTGTGCCTTCTTGAATGGCTACTTTGGTAACCATTAATATATACTGCCAGTAATTATGGCTAGTTCTCTTTTTAAAAAAAGGAGTTTACAGTTTGTTTTGAGTTAAGTGGTTGCAGAGGGCTTTTAGGTGTTTCCTTTGATAGACCTCTTTTTTGAACGGGTCCTTTATTATGGTACTTGTTGAAATTTCCACTAGATTCAGTTACTGTTGTGTAGATAAATATGAATGTTATCAAGTTAAAAATGGAAGAGTTTATATAACATTTGACAAGAAAGATTCAGCACAGCCTTGTTGTCATTCATAACTAGAACTTTAATTCTGATCACTTAATTGTCACACTCATATCAGTTTGCTTTATTTTTGTAAATCAATAGGTTTTTGATAATGAAGTTTCATTGTTTGTCAGAAGATAGATTAAAGTGAAGGTTGTTACAGTTTCAATGGCTGCCTTTTTACTTTTTCATCCTCTACCCCCAAAGTTTAAAATCCTTCTCCTTCTCTCACTGTATTTCTTGAAGTGATTCGTGTACATCCCTCTAAGTAGCCACTGAATTTTTAACAATATGAAGGGCTTTTGGACACAAATCGATTCCAAAGTTAGATTGACGATTGACGATGCAAGTGCTTAAAGGCTAATCTGGCATGCACTGGTTTGTGCAACTGTGGCGGCAACTTCTAAAAGCCATAAATATTTACAACGGTGTCACTAACGACTAGAGCAGGTCGAGTAAGAATTGTGCTCTGCATCAATCGTTTGTTGAATTTTGGTTAGATAGGAGAACATTTTAGGATTTCCCCTAAAGTGCCATTCAGGGGAAGTGTGGCTGAACATTTTATTACAGGCGGGAAGTGTGGCTGAACATTTTATTACAGGCGTCCCAAATCTGTTAACCAAAGCTTATTTATAATGGCTGGTTAATTTTATTAAAGTAACAGAAGAGAATGTCAAATCAAGCAAAGACATAAGCTTTATGTTTATGTTTCTAAGATGAACAAGTTTACCAATCGTGATTCAGAAAATAATGTAAACAGGTATATTTAATGTTTAACGACAGGGCACCCAAACATTATGATAAATATCAAAGAGGATAGTACCGTGATGGCATAGGATAAATACGAATGGATAGAAAATGACTCGGTGGTTATGTTTGACGGTTCTTGTCGCAAATTTCCCAAAGCAATGTCGTGTAAGAGGGTTTTTTATTCTCAGCCTCGCTTCCATGTTAGCGAATAACATTAATAATAATAATAATAATAATAATAAAATCTTTATTACCGTGTCAATGTATTTAGCTCATAGAGCTAATTGGGGACACCTACTATTACAAAATTAATAAAAAACTATGTACAGTATCATAATAAGTAACAATATAGCCGATAAACTATGCATTAAAATTTAAAAATATTTAGAAATATTAACAATGTTCAGATAACATAAAAATACTTATACAATGCAGATAATTAAAAAAATCACGTGCTGCAAAGATTGCAGCAGTTGCCACTGTCTTCCACTAGGCTGGCCAGGTCAACTCTAAGGATTTTAGTTTTAAAGATGCTAAGGCTTGGTAGTTCACGCATACCATTTTCTAATTTGGACCAGATATATGGTCCTTGATACCTAAGTGTGTGTTTACCATAGCGTATAGTATTAAATCGTGGTATTTCAAAGTCACTATTCCTAAGGTTATAACGAGTACCCTTTCGAGTAAATATCTCATATATGTAGCTAAGTACTAGATCGTTCTTTACTTTATACATTAGTATTGCTATGTCCTGTAAGCGACTATTATGAAGCGTAGGTAACTTAGCACGCTTAAGAAGTTCCTCATATGTCTCTGTTGTTGTTTTGAAGACCGCACGCAGGGCTCGCTCTTGGATGCGTTCGATTTTTCGCCCATCTGAAGATTTACAAAAGTTCCAGACTAAATGACAGTATGTTAAATGTGGCATTATAGCTGTTTTATACAGTATGAGCTTAGCTTGGCATGGTATTAGGTTGCGCAAGCGCATGAGGATTCCTACTTTCTGGCTGGCTTTAGTGCATATTTCGCTAATGTGTTGTGTAAAGTTAAGGTTCTTGTCTTTATTTACTCCTAATAGCTTGATTTGTTCAGTTTTCTTGATCTCGTCATTGGCGATGGTGAGAACGCTGCCCTTCTTATCTGCATCTATGTTTCTTGGGTTAATCGTAAGAGACTGAAACTTATCTGGATTTGCCAAGAGGAAGTTGTCCCTATACCATAACAGTGCTTGTTGACCCTATACAATACAATACAATATTTATTTGCCATATACGACATTTACACATGGAAAAAAAAAATGAAGAAAATTGATGACAGAAAATAAATGGCGAGAAAACCTGAAAGAAACCACGAGGCTTATAACAAGTCAGGTTTTCTCACTTAAAATAACTAATCTTATATTAGAATTACAATATGGACTTATGGTAATTAACTTTGACCGCGCACACGTACACACACACACACACACGCACACACATATTAAGTAAGTTAGTTAAGAATTACTGCCTTACAGAAGCTAATACTTAGAGAGAAGAAATTCCTTAAGCTTTCTTTTAAAAGAGGCGGAGGAGGGAGAACTAGTTATGTCAGAATTTAACGAATTATAAAAGTTTGGACCTTGAAAGTAAATTGAAAACTTCCTGGTGTTCGTTCTGCACAGTGGCAAACGGAAGGACTGAGCATTCCTAGTATTATAATTGTGGATTTGACTATTCAGTAAAAAAAAGTTATTGAATTTGGAAGGGAGTGTAGAGTTCTCGAATGAAAACATAAAAGTACCTAATTGAAACGAATGGATATCATGAAATTTTAAGAGTTTAAGTTCCTTTAAAATAGGGCCAGTATGGGCAATGTATGTAGAATTGCTTACTATTCTTAACGCACGTTTCTGTAAGGTTACAATTCTTTGAAGGTTTGACTTATAGGTACCAGCCCAAGCTAAATTGCAATAATACAAATATGGAAGGATCATAGAATTGTATAAAGTACGAAGGGAGTGAGTAGAGAGAAAAAACCTAGATTTATGAATAATACCTATAGATTTGGATAATTTATTTGCTGTTAAGGATATATGCGATTTCCAGGTGACCCTGAGTCACTAGAGTAGATTCAACTTCTTCATAGGTTTTTCCTGTCACATATAATTGGTGGTCATCAGCATACAGCGTAAGGTTTGAGTCAGGGATATGAAATGCCATATCATTTTGGAACATGTTCCATTCATTCGTGTGGCCATTTATTTTTACTCTGTTTAGCCTGCTATCAAAAAATGATCTAATCAGTTCAAGTGAACTGCTATTAAAACCGTAGGCATCCAGCTTTTTTAGCGAATTTTTTTACATGCATGGTTCTAGTCATCAGAAGTTAATTTGGATTGGCCCTATATCAGAAAATGTTAGTCTTAGGGTCAGAATTGCGTAATGGGCTTTTCTGGCCTTCTCCAGCCTACCTGCAAACTCTACGGCTACATGGGAAACTGGTGACGATCATGACGACAAACGTACCGAATATAAACAGTATAAACCAATAATAAACCAATCATGGAAAAAGCACCGAATATAATGAAGAAAGCACCAAATATGGTGTTTAAATCGAATATAATGGAAAAAGCATCGAATGTAATGGTGTTTGAACCGAAAATAATAAGCTTTGCACCCCCATTTCATGTAAAAAGCATTGAATATACAGCGGGAGGCACCGAGTGTAATAAAATATATACCATATATAATAGAATTAAGTACTATAAGACAGTTCTGACGTTCCATACAGACAGACAGATATATAAAAAGACAAAAAGACAGATGGAATAATAAAAGTAAATAACCAGTCGTAAACTGTTTGTCTGGTTCCTAGGACCAAACTACTTTGCTGTGTGCATCTGCACCTGCTATGTGAAGCATGCCATTATCAGGCATTATTCTTATAGTTGGAATATTACAAACGCAATCGCATATTGGTTGGTTTGACAGTAAATAATCACTTCGAAGTTCTTTAACGCTTTAAGTCTTAAACTCTAACTTCTCTCCACAACTTTAATATATCATTAACTAAACAGGTAATGAAAATAGACTGATGTATCGGGGAACGACTTAAACCTTGATCTAACACCAAACTCTCCTCTCTAATTTACAAGGAATTGCATAGAAGTTAAAAATCAGATGATTGGAATTTAAGGGTTGGTTTACAGACGTAAACTTAAGGCCTACGGCACATAAATTTCTATCTTCTTTCTATCTCTCCATAGACCATCAGTAAATCGTTTTGTTACTTCAACGGTTTCATCAATACGCTTTTCGCGATGGCCAGTGTGCTTACGATATGTTCGCTGTGTGTTTTCCAGTACGTGTCTGTCGTTTTGCCTATGAACAAGTCTCTCACCAACCTCCATTGCCTCGTCATGGTGCTATGCGCATGAATTATTTCCATATTCCTCGCCACGGGACCCGCGATACGCAATGGGGGCGCTATCAATTCACTTCAAACATTTTCAACTGCGTATATTATCACTCTACAAACAGAGCTGATATTTCCTACAACATTACCATGATGCTTTGCGGTTATTTATTTCCTCGTGTGCAGCGTTGCATGAACACCAATCGCGCATGGCAGTGACGTCATCCATCTCGCCAGGACCGGTCGCAGGTGTTCCCGTTTCTTTGGAAACGAAACTGCGTTTGACAATGTCAATTTTGGTTCTGACATTTCTGGTTTGTCGTACTCCGTTTTTCGTCTTCTTGACAACCAAAGATTTAGACCATCCACCCGATTTTGGGGGCAGTTGTCGTTTTGGGCTATTTACTTGCATAGCGCATGCCATCCTTTTATTTACGCATTCAAACACCCTGAATATCAAGATACATTGAAAGATATAGCAAGAAAGTTCAAAATAGCAATTACAAGTACCTTTTGCTATTGCATGTCCAAAGATGCTAATGAAGAAGAAACAAAGAAAAAAGATAACATGGAAGTCAGGCCATGGAAATCATTAGAGCACTCTACTTCCGGCTATAGTTCCTGAGATATTTTTTTTTGCGCACGATTGTCTTAACGTCTGGTGGCAGAATGTTTGGAAATTTCAACCCCTACTTGTACGGTTGATACTTTCAAGAGAGGAGCGGGGATCTTAAGGGCGGTACAAGCGAGTCTAGCAACTAGAAACACTTTCGTTTATCATAAAAAAAATTTATTAAAGCCAACTTTAAGATTTGTCCTTTGCCGTCGCAAAACGACACGACATGAAATATATTATTTATTTCCACTTTGCATGAAACCTTACATATTAAACATTTCAATCATTTTTTGAACGATCACAAAATGATAAACAGTTGAAAGATTCCAGATCTGTTTTCTTAATAAAATTGAACAAGTTCATTGGTCCTTGTTTCTTTTCGATATGCAGCAGAGGCTCCGTAGCCATCGAGAGAAGCGACCGGTTTTGCGAATCTGTTAAAGGCAAGTAAAAGAGAACATGTTAGGGAACATCTGAAGGAAACAATTAGTAGTAAAACATGGGAGGAACTATCCTATGAGCTAGAATGTTATTTTAATTATAAGAGAAAATTCCACCGAGTGGTTAATCGCACGAAATATTTACAGATCTGGAACAACCATAATTGGGTCTAAAATGTAAATGGTAGTATCCAGGCCATCCAACAAGGCCCTCGGATATATCAAACAACCGTGACCACAGGTCGGTGAAATTCAGCGATTTCGAGATCAGAACAGGTTTTCAACAACAAACCCCTTTGGAAATTTTCGCTCAAAGTCTTTGATGTTTAAAGGTATGGTCCACTAACTTTAAAGCTCACGTACTGATCACAAAAACTGAACGTTTGAACCTGGGAGCTAGTTTTTTATTGCATATTTGACCTTTCCCAGAGATAAAAAAAAAAAAGAAAACCTATCTAAGAAGTTTTAAAAGACCAAAACCATACAGAATTAGTGATATTAACCTAAAGGCAGCGCATAAGCATGAGCAAACACCTACCTTCTTTCCCGGTTTTGTTTGAACTTTGCTGTGAAGAAATGACAAATCTTCAACATATTTACTTTCAGTTTCCACGCAACCATCATCAGCAGATGGCGGACTGAACTGGTTCGAGGCAGACTCATTGATTGTTGAACTTTTTTCGACAGAGTGACTGTGTTCCACCGGAATGTTGACTTTTATGACGGTTACTTGTGATGTAACTGATGTTTCATCATTTTGTGAGTTTTCTTGGGAGCTTTTCCTTGACAGTTCTGTAGAATTTTCTGCCGAGTTTCTTTCCAAACTGTCGTTCAACGTGGTTTGCTCGGAGCTCTCATTAGAGCCTGGTGCGAACTGTTAAAGAAAGAAGAAAAATAGTCATTCAGGTGTCACCTTTTACAACAAAATTCAGCTAATATTTTTAACCATTTAAAACGAATACCAACAACTTAACAGTTAGTCAGTACAGGCGGAAAATTCTCTTTGTGACCGTTTTGTTAAGTTTCGACCAATCTTCCTTCAATGAGTTATCTTAGAAATGTGAACACGAGGAGCATCAGTTGGTCATCTTTGTTTTATTAGCAGGAGTCTACTGTCGCGCAAGCGATGGTCGTGAACGGGAAATAATACGATTTTTGATCGGACTACTTACCTTTTCTTGAGAGAAACAGCCACCATATGTGTCTGCAGCTCGCTCTTTTCTGCTTTCCTCGACACAGGATCTTATACCACAATGAGGAAGAACTTTATCAATTTCCTCTTCCAGCTTCCAGAAGGGAAATATAACCATTTTACCAAGTTCATACTGGAATTTAATCGTTAGATTATCAACGTCAATGTCAGCATCATTGACGTCGTCACGGAGACGCGCAATTTCCAAAAGAGATCTGTCTTTCTCCTCTCGCAGAGTTGCCACCAACTCAGCATCAACTTTAACCTTTGAAATGTCGCTTCTCTTTCTTTCGATAGTCTCCAACAATTTTCTTTTCTCCTCGTCGAGCTGCTTGGAAAATCTTTCACATGTTTCATCGACGGACCGGCATTCATTGTAGAGTTTAGCAGTGCTTTCCTTCACTGTTTTCAATTCTTTCTGTATTTCTGAAATACGCTGCATAAGTAAACTGTTTCGCTTCTTTTGCTCTTCCATCTCCTCGGCCAGGAACTCATTATCTTGACGTGCATTGTTGTATTTGGTGACAATGACGCTTTTTCCCTGTTTTGAACAAAAATGCAAAGTTCTACAAGCTTGAATTGTTAAGACAAAACTTCTTCATTAAAATGTCTAGAAAACTAATGGGATACTTTACCTTGGCCTTGTATTCATATGAGCCTATATCATATCTTATGTAGACTAGTTTCGTACCTAGAACTCACAGTTAATACAATGAGATATTCTTTCAACCATTGAGTCGATTATGCTGTGGGTTGATCCATCGATCTTGTACACTTCGGAATAGAGGATGCGGAGAGCGTGTTTGTTAGCTGCTGAAACGAGCGCACTCGAAATTCAGCCCTACTTTTATAACATTTTCTTTCCAAAACCTTGAAAACTTGTGCGCTAATTTTTCGTTTAGAAGGATTCGGATCACGATGTCAAACTGACGAACTGATCGTGAGAATCACTATGGAGCTTTAAAACGAAAATAACTTTGACTTACGGCGTTTGGAAGCAGCTGTTGTGGATGAGGTGTATAGGGCATCTGCCCGTGGATTGGGCCCATGTAAGACGCATGTGCGAATGTATTATTCATCGCTTGTGTCGGATTATCCCAAGCGTAGTATTGGATTTGAGGCTGAGGGACCAGCAGATTTCTGTTTGGGGTTTGTTGGAAATTTTGTTGAAGAATGAAACCCGATGGCAGCTTTCCACCGCCATACGAGAGATATGAATCTGTGGAGTTTTCTTGCAGGAACTTTGAAGGCTCGCTGGTATTTAATGAGCTACACCACATGTCTGAGTGAAATACAGGGGATAGAAATATAAATAATAATCATGTCTCTCCAAATCAGCCTTTTATCGCTAAATTAACAAACTTTCGGTTTAAAATCCAGGAGATGAGGTAAGTTTTAATCGCCATTGGGATTTGCTTGTTTCTTAAGCGACATATTTAACTATGAATCAATTACAAAAAGACTTCACCAGAAAAGTTTTTCCTTAGGCATTAGAGCGAACATTACGGGTAATGTCATAATCAGAGCATGAAATTTTGCTTACTGATATAATGCAATTCTCTAAACAATAGTTCACCACCCTTTTTTTGCACTAAATTGGAGTAATCTTTTTGTTTCAGTTGGGCGCAGGAGGCTTCATCGTTCGCCGGAAATAGCATTTTAATTAAATCACCGAGGACTGCCCCTGTTTCACCAATCGAACAAGTTGTCAACTTTCTAATTTGTTTGTAGAATTTTTCATTATGGAAAGGAAATTGTTCTAATGGAGTGTAAATTGCTTTCGCTTTTCCAACTATCTCAGAACGATGATCGGGACTGGTCTTGCTTATCCGCAAACAACAACAGAAAACGCAGCGAAAAGTTTCTACTTACTTGATCTGTTTAGACTTCGCTCTGTGCGCTTAATCTGAAATTTCGCCGTAAACAAAGTTGTTGTTTCTTTTCACAAACTTTCAAATTCAGAACAGTAATACTGTATCTTTCTTGGCCCTGGACCGAATTTGAAAATAAGAAGTGTTTTTAAAGCTTAATTCGCTTCACTCACTGATCACCTTGCGGTACGGAATCCAGATAAGATCATCTGTTTACTTGCTGATTTGCTGATATTTTCCATCGTCATGGCAGTGCACGTTTATTTCGTCACAGCGCGTGCACCTAAAGCGGTTAGATTGAAGCACGCGCTGGTTGAACTTGGGGTATCTTCAATGATACTGATGTTTATACGCTCCGGTACTCTCGGAGAAAATCTCACACGAAAACAGGTCTACGATCAGAGGGAAGAAAAAAGAACGGTAGGTACAACTTGTATAACAAAGAAACATTGTGACTGTTTTCTAGCCACTGTCAAAGTTATTGAAACCAAGTCTTGAAATGGATGAATTATCTTTAGGTCATCTTTTCAAGTGAGTGATTCATTCCCTTCAAATGCACTGTTCTCTTCACAGTCAAAAACATCCCACAACAGATTTTTAAGACTGTTATCTCCTGTTTTCACCGCAAGCCTCATGATGAGTGGTCTAAAAACCATAATTTACTCGGCTACCTTCCTCTTGGTGAATGATAAGCAAATTTTAGATAAGCCGATTAAATGTAATGAAACTTAAATTGTTCCGTGTGTGAAGGTGTCTATTCCAAGCTTAGATATGTACCTTTAAATGATTCCAAAAATCATGATCTTTAAAATGATAGTACACCTACTGTTTGAAAGTTTATCCCGCGTATTGTTTGACCTAACCCTTTTAAACCCAAGAAATGCTTGCAGATTTCCTTACTGACGAGTCAGCTCAAACGTTTTGTTCACAGACGCTTTTAATCTACAAATTTCAACAACATTTCTATCAACTTTTAACAACACAGCGACTAATTGAGAGCGATTTTTAACAGCTTTTTCGCATTGATTCATGATACGAAAAGCAGGGACGTACTTTAACATCTGCTTTCCCATCTAATACAATGGAAGACCAATACCAAATGAAAGTTCACTATCGCGCAGAAACATGATTTTTAAGGCTAAGCAAAAGTTATTCGGTACTAAATCAAATACAACTACTTTGAGTGCTTTTCCTTTGACTGTCTTTAAACTAACGCTGTAGAAATTTCATCTGCCAATTGGGACTAAGGCTAGCTTTAGGAGTTGAATTCGATTTTAGCTTTGCACTGTAACGGGCTGTTTCGCCTTCGTTCTGCTAACGACTAGTTCGCTGACGTCTCAGGTCGTTTCGCTAACTTAGCGAACGTCCCCTAGGTTGTTTCGCTAACTTAATAAAAAACGTTCGGTGATTCCAGAATTTGAGCTTGATCGACTTCTAATCGACCGAAGAAACCGAGGGGAGTTAGCTTGTCTCAGTACAAACTGAAAGTCGGTTCGATACGAGTCGAATCAAGGCAAACATAAGTCGATTCAATACACCGATAAAGTGTTCTTGAGAGGACCTTAACAGGTCGACCCCAGTCCATTTTGGCTGATCTTACTCGTATGTTTGCGATACAACAGTTCATTTGTCGCTGGTTAGAAGAAAGTAAAACTAGACAGACGAGAGAAACTTCCTGAAACGTTAGCGAAACGACCTATGCCACGTTAGCAAAATAAACTGTGTGGTTGGCGAAACGACCTAAGACGTTAGCCTACTGGTCGCTAGCGAAACGACTCGTAGGCAAAACGACCACAATTCCTTTTTGATATGATGGTAGAGAAGACGATAGCTAAAACAAAAACCAATTAGATGCAATCCTTTTCACCCTTAAAGTAATGAAATAAAACCTCATGCGAGTCGAGGGCATGAACAGAGCTGCAGCTAGCTTCTAAATAATCATAGTTTTTCCTTCTATTATCTCGCCCAGTATTTTCTCCTCCCAATCTTGTTTCTTCTTATGTTTGTCAAAGTCCAACATTTTCTTATTTCTCAGAGCGGCCGGTAGTTGCTTTTTCTTCAAGCTGTTGATCATCACAAGAATTAGTGACGAGTCTCCCGAGTCTATCCCCCTCTGGACAGCCATGTGCAGCTCCTCCCGGCAGAAATTACTGGCGAGGTAATTCTGGGATAAAACGATCAAAACCTGACGGCTGCCATACACATTGTCCGCCATGTTTTGGACGATTGGCCTCCCAAGCTCAAAATCCCGGCTGTGAATGCTGTAAGCTATGGAGTGCTTCTCAAAAATTGAAATGAGGTTCTCATTGACCCAGGCCAAATCTTTTGAGCTGAAGCTGATAAACAGTCGATTTATGAGGTCTCCTTCTTTGATGCCTTCTACTAAGAATTTGAAAAATAGATATCCAATCGGTATTTATTTGATACAACATCCAGAAACATGTGTTAAGGGTGAGTGATGTATGTGCAGTGAAACCTGAAGAGGCCATTTCTGAAATGCCCTAAGCCTCTGTCTTAAATCAAGGCCAAGGTCGAATCATCTGACATTGAAATTAATTTACTTATGATTAACTACACAAAAACTCATTTTTACAGGAGACTCATAACATATTTTTAGAGGGTCTTGTTGTGGCTAAGTGATAAACGTAACGGGAAAAAATTAATCGTAAGACGTAAAGTTGTCAACATTTTAACCGTTAGCCGTAAAAGCCATCACTCCATTGACACCTTTTTATTCAGAGCAATCTCGATAGTGTCGTCTTGAAACAGGTTAAGTAAATTTCATGAATAGAAAGGATCGCAGGGACATCAGTAGTTAGAGTACGATAGCACATTGACCAGAAAGCAGGCTTTCGAATGAAGCCGTGGTCCACAGAAATACACTTCAATTGCTAAGATAAACGGCGTTTTAAACGTGAAAAAAGGTAACCTTCATCTCTAGACAGATAAAAATGAATCTAAAAATCTTCACTGTTATTGTTACTGTCAAGGTTGTTGTTGATTTTAACTTACGTCTTTGTATCTTATAAGAAGATGTCCTTTTTTTCTTGAAACCAAACCGCAGGACTGACATGAAAATGACGGCTACACTAACTGCTGATAGAATGATGATTGGCAGCAGCCATTTTTGTCGACCTCCTTTGGTTAAGAGAGTAAAAAAATTCAAATTGAAGTGCATGAATTCGTAGTCACCTCAATAATGTTGAGCTTGTAAAGGCCCTGTTAAACCCTGGTTGATACTTACCCTCGTGAGAAGGAGAAGCTAAAATTATGTTTGACTGAGTTGCGGTATCTGAAAAAGAAAGCCAGAAAAAGGCTTATCATCTTTACCTAGACATGTACAGTTGTAATAAAGATACTCAGTTATCCGATCTACGCAGTCGCCTCCAAATTTAATGTATGCAATGTTTATTGAAAATACTACTTCGGCCATTTTTAGATTCCACAGAATAACCAGCCCTTACAAAAGGCGTCTGTAAGGGTGCTAAAAACTCAACCGGGCATGGAGGCCGCAATTTTGAAAAAAACTTTAGCAACCTGGCTAAAAAACTTTAGCAACCTGGCCTCCAGCCCGATAACAAAGCATGGCTCTCAAACAGCTGTGCATTGATTGACGCAAAAGAGTCAGTCTTTGAGTTAGAAATGATTCTTTTGCTTATTTTTTCACTCAGCTCCCAAAAGTTTGAACCTGACATCGCTAAGAGATGGATGAAGATGGAAGACACTCAGTAAGTCACTGATTAATTGCTAGATTGCTCCGCAAGATTCAAAAAGGCGGTGTATGTTGTTCTTTCCTTTTTTTTCGGTAATTCCTTTGATAAAATTAAGAAATTGTCATAGTGTTTTATTCGGAACAACATGACTAGTTTTTCACTCGCTTCTATCGTACGAATTTTACCTTAGTGCGTCTATCCAAAACTACCTAACGCAGTTTTGCTTTTTCACTATTATGAATGCCTTACCCTCTGCAACCCTTCTGAGAGACTGACGGTTTTTTTTAAATCAAATGTCCACATTAAATTACTCATAACCCAAAAGTAAGGTATTAACAAACTGGTTACAAACACTGGTGTGGAAGTTCCCTACCCCTCCCTTGTGGAAAATTCTGTCGACACCATTGATCGTGAGGATTATGCAACAAGTTTATGTTCAGTCGAAAGTTTTCAAGCCCGCGTTTAACCCCTATTTGAAATTTCCAATTCAACTTAACGGAGATCAATGGATTATTACCTATTGTAGGAAAATCAGCAGATACTTTCAAGTCAATTACAGCTGTCTTGATGTCTTCATCGCATTCCCAATGACAAGTGTATCTCCCTTCATCGTCCTTCGTGACGTTGAAAATAAAAAGGACGTACTCATTCTTGCACCTAGTATGCGTTTCTCTTTCTTCTGAACTGTACTTTTTGGCATTTTCCAAATACGCCGTGTTATTTCCTTTGAGCCATAGTACCTCATGAGGACAATTGCCATCAAAACCAGACCGACATGTCAGGTTGATATTAGAAAAAGCGCTGACAAGAATCTTATCGGAAGATACGATTGGACCTTGTGCCGAGGGACCTGTTACAAAAGAAAACCAGTTCTATAAATGAGTAGTCATATCGTCAAGACTCAGACAGAGATTTTCCCGCACATTCTAAGAGTAATGTAGGCAGACATACCAACAGACAGAGAGTCACATAATGATAATGACATATAGGCAGTCAGTCAGAGATATAGACAGACACAAACACACGCATACCGTGATGCAGACAATAAGACAGAGATACACATAAACAAATTGTTAGACAGTGATACAGACAAATGAATAAGGGAATTATGTTTCTAAAGAAACTGAGGTGCTGCGTTGGTGGGGGTAATACAAAACAATTTGGTCTTATCACTGAGTTGATGATAGAAATTGGCCAACTTTAAGAATTTCTCAAGCTAAAGTTTCGAGTGTTAACCCTTCGTCAGAGTGAACAAAAGACGAAGACCTAATACTCGAAACGTCAGCCCTACGAACTCTTTACGGTGGAAAATTTACTTTATCAACTCAGTTGATAAAAATGAATTATCATATAGACAAACAGTCAGATAGGCTGTCAGTCAGTGATACAGACAGAAACATAAACATGCAGACCGTAATGCAGACATGCAATATGATAATAATGATAATGATATATACAGAGAGACCTCAACTCGCTGAGGCGGTTTTCAGTGAGGCCCACCTCAAACCACAATCAGACAGAGATACGTGTACAAAAACAGTTAGACAGTGATACAGACGGACAGATATATAGAAAGACAGACAGACAAAATAAAATGAAAATATATAACCAGTGGTAAGAAATGGACAATCTATTCTAGGGCCGGCCCTCTTAGAGGGACGTTAAACAAAGAACTAGACATGGATGATGCTTTCTTCCACGTTGCCGTGATCCAGTTTTTGAATCATTTCCCCCTTCCCCGCTAATGTGCGTAGGTGTCGAACAGTAGAGCAATCTTTTGTTTCTTTTTAAAATTATGGTTTCGTTCTGATGCCCTTGGCACGGAGTACGCATAACAAACTGAAAAATGTAGGCGCCATGATTTTTCTGATCGTTTTTTTCTTACACAATAAAAGCATCTCTATCGCGTAAGCCGCCCAACTCGACCATCCAGGGATACTGTTGGTGGCATTGCACTTGTAAAGCCCTTCTTGATCTTCTTGGCCACTCGGAAAGTAGAGTGTGCTCCGGAGATTATTTCCCTCTTTCTCCACTGAGTGATAAATACCGTCCGTGCCGTTAGTAATCAGTTTCTCTTCTTTGAACCAATGCACAATAGTGGGAAGAGGCCAACCGGAGAAAACGCATTCTATACTGGTTTCTTTGCCTTGGACAATATCATTTGGCGAACTTGAACCATCGTCAATTTTAAGGGCATCTGAAAGAAAGCAGTAGTCATTTTCCAGAGCTCATATGAATTTGAATTGATTGTTTGAAGACGGAACTGAGATACTGGTCAATTGCGTGGTGTGATCGTCTGATTAAGTGACTAACTTCTCCGCAAACTGAACGGAAGTCATGATCAATCCAGGTTACCGATCAAAGTCACTCATATTTCAGGACCAACTTAACCCGGCCGATGAGACTATATCACATACCAAGTTGGTATGTTGTGAATGGCTCGATGTGCCACAATCTACACTTCTTTTTTGTCTCAAAAAGAGTAACAAATTTTGTCACAAGTGATTTAAACAAGAACTAGGCGGGAAAGATCGAACAAACTTTCCTAGAACTCCCCCTCCCCCACCCCCTGCCTCTTTCTCGTTTCCCTTATCCAGGGCCCAAGTTGTGTTTCCCTCCTAATACGGGAAAGACTGACAGATTTGATCAATCAAAGACTTACGTGTGAAAAGTATCGCGGTACATACACATGAATAGTTTTTATTATTTATCGAACTCCAGTGATAGAGATACAACTCTGAGGAATTGGTGCGGTTTGCCAAACGCTTCCACGTCATGCCTAGTTCCAGTCTTTCTGTGATTGAGCAGTTGAGGATAACATTGGAGTCTGGATCTACCGTCATCGGTTCCGTAGATTCGCATCCTCCAGAACAGGAGGACTTAATTTCGCATTTCATGTCAGCTGCGGATGACCCATCTGCTAGAAGAAAACTCGTATAATCAGGTCTACTGGGTCGGTTGGGAAAAAATATAGCAAATTCGACGTTATCTTAATCAGTAACTCACTGCGATCAGAGGTAAAACAACAATTCTGGCGTACAATTCATCTATGGTCTACAAAGAGCGATTTGAATATCTCATTATAATATCTCGGAATGAAACACACTTCATCGAGAGGAACACAAATGCAACCATAATTACGATGATACTAATGATTGACAGTATCAATTTTCATTCATGTCCTAAATGATCCTACTTGTTTTGAACTATTGTCCACGCAGGAATAGACGAATTAGGAACCAATTGTGTATTTGGTACTACAATGTTCATGTTTCCAAACTGATGTCGTGTCAAGATTTTTCGTTCAGATTATATCAGAGTGAATCGTTACCTATTTATAATCTGCTACGTTTCTGTAAAATTGGAACCGCTCATCAGACAGGTTTTTTTTTAAGCAGGTTTTTGTTAGACTCTGTTAAATCGATTAGTTGATCCGCTTTCTATTTTAAACGAGGTACCTGCGAGTTTTATATTAATGATCTTTTCCCCCAGGGTCTCATATAAAAAAAAAAAAAAACAGGAAAAAAACACGAAGTTCTGTTCTTGTCCGTCACTGACAATGTTGATCTAAACTGTCTCCGACACAGATTTTTTCGCTTATCTCTTTAATCAATATGTCTTGACGGAACTTGTTTTCCTTGGGTGTTTAGTGTAAACATTATACTTTGTTATAAAAAAGAAAAATTAATTATCAGCAAAAGAAACAACATGTTAGCGACCGTCATATGAAACGTATTTTTGTGCACATTTGCACTGGGATAATAAACTTTAGTGGTACATGTTTTAATCAATGAAAAATCTTTAGCTGAGACCAGCTAAGCTGTATAAAAAAAGGACCTGAATCGGAAAAAGATTCGGTAAGTCAACCATGGTTATATTTTCGATTAATAGCAGAAATGTTAATTGCATAATCATTTTTTGGAGCCGCTTATGTTTAAAGTCGCATGTGCGTCATTTCGCTTTCAGTGAGTTTACACTCTCCATAAAATTAAGCCTCTTGTATTCGTTTTGTCGTTGATAAGCCCAGCTAGAGTTGCAATAAGCTATATTCTAACACCATTCCGCTTCTAGCTTGAATTATCAATATTTTTGGTTTTGAACACGAACCGAAACTAGGGCAATATAAGGGCTTTTAAAAATGTTTTGTTACAACCTGAAAATCTGCCAAATTAAAGTTTCTTTTCTTAGTAAGTGAATAAGAAATAGCGGGTGCAAAAACTGAAAGATTTTCTTTTAAAAATCAAGCGCGAAAAGAAAAAATAAAAGAAAATGAGGTGACGAAACTCGTCCTAAAACTACGTCAATTCTGAAGTTGAAGATTGACATCACTTGTCACAGCTAGTATTTCACATGCAAAACAAATCCTTTGAGAACCTTTGTTGGGGCGTGAATATTGAAAATAAAAGGAATAAATGCATCTGTAGCCGAAAAAATCGGCGTAGGTTTTTAGCTTGCCGAGCTTGTTGTGTGAAAAGAGACCAAAAATTCAGACGGACCAAAAAGGGAATTGTTGATATCCTAAATTCATGCACTGGTGAAATTTTTTGAGAGGATTGAAAGTTAAAATTTCACTCCTTTAAATTTACAAAAGTTATCCTCATTGAAAGGTAGATGGAAAGAAAGGCCACGGGTAACAAAAACCTGTTGTGTTTGGCTCTCTATACTTTGATATCATGCGGGCTTAATGCGTAGGAACCAAATGGGAATTCGTGACTTGTGTAGCGCCGAGAGCCCTGTTTGAAATTCGTGCGAGATAGTAATTTTAGCTACATGCCTCTTTTTCATTATAAACCTTCGCTTTGCAAGTTTATCACTAAAACTATTAAATGTTGTGTAAGAGTTGTAGCACGCTCTTTTGGGTTTTTTTTGCGCTAAATCACCTTCTACCAAAACATAAATAGAAGTAGTTTTAAACGACAGTGATTTGATAGAGATTCTGTACGCTCACTTCTCTAGCCACCTTATTCTAAATCATTGACTGGAAGAAGAAATCTCCGACTTCGAGAACTTTGAAAAAATAACGCGACTTCGATACCGAAATGAAATGCATCATAGACAGGATTTAGAGACCCTGAGACCCTTTTCAAAGGCTAACGAGATTTAGAAGTCGAATTGAAAGTCTACGAAACAAAAATTTCTCAAGCTATCTTTGATCTTTTCCATCTTAGACAACTGGAAAACAGCTTGTCATGCAATGGTTACGGTATAAGGGTTAACTCATGAAAAGAAAAACAAAAGAAAAACAAAAAAAAAAACATTTGACTTTACCTTGCATTATGAGAAGAAACAAAGAACATGTCAAAAAGTATTTCATCACAAGAGTTCTGAAGTTTTTCGACCGTTGCTGATAATCCATCATAAGATCACCACCGAAGTAAATGGCCTGAGGCGCACTATTATTCCGTGTGGTTTATTCGTCAACAGTATCCTCTTGAAATTTACGTTTTATGGTATGCCCACGCTGTTCATATCTTGAGGAATATTAGCCCTACCTCATTAAGTTCCTTGTTGCTAACAAAAAGCAATTGATGCTTTTTATTTTTTACGGATAAACTCCTTTAACTCAACAGTGAACTAAAAAAGGTGTGGTAATTTATTTATTAATGAAATTGGATCAAACTATTCTGGAAAATGTTACGTTCACTTTTGAGAAACCATCGCGTCAATATGCCAACCACTTAAACTAAATGTTTTATCAGTATCGCCTTGGTCAAATGATTTATCCTAAAATCAAGACGATGTCCAACCAAAATGCATGCGGAAGATTTAGTCATGTCTGTATTTAATCATAGAGTTTGTCTGTTCCTTGAATTTTCCATTTTTACTTATTTTGTAATCAACTGTATTTTTTCAGCTTCAAAAAATACGGGTATTGAAGACTTCTTTAATGACGGGTTGACAGGTGTTTCTTTCTTTTGAGGTTTCCGACATTTATGTTGGACAAACCGTATTTTGAAAAGCCAATTTCTCTGTCATTGGTTTCAATTTTCTTTTGAAGAATTGCCATTTCTTTGGAAGAAAATAGAAGAAAGTGGAAAACTGAGCAATAAGTCGAGCAACATTTATTAGAAAATTCAGTTTTCTCCACAAGTTTTTGCAGCCCATCTTTCCTTTTTGTGCGATATGTATGTACATCTGTTCCCCAACACTAAAATTTTAAATTCATTGCTGGTAAAAGTAGTACTAAACAGCATGACAGCTTTATCTTACGATGACTGACAACACTTTGAGAAGCTGGTTTATATGTCTCTCTCTAATGGTGAAAACGTTCAATTTGTTTTAAGAGAGAATTATATTTACCCTCTGTGGGTATCTATTGATGATGAAGTAGGTGGCAAAGAGCCTTAAGTAGCCAGACAACAAGAGTAGGAACAGGATTCAATGTCAGACGTCTCTTAATTTTCAGATGTCCACAGTTAATTTATTCATGTTGAATAAACAAATTAATCAATTCTGTTTCATCGTGCCCGCTGCGAAATGTAGAATGACCCCGCTGACACCAACCTAGAGCGAAGGGTAACAGTAAATTGTTGGGGAAACATGAAAGTTTGGGCCTGCCTGAGTATAGATTTATCAAGAAAATGGCTCGACGTTGGAACTACTAGTTCGAGAATGCTTTTCAGTTTCTTTTTGATTGTTTTTCATGGGGAATCTTTTTTTATGCACCCACTAAAAAATTTACTTAGAGGCACTAATACAAATACGGTTGAAAAATCGACATGCAATTTACTAATGAGGTCTCTTAAGTAAAATATATAATTTCCGCTTAGCGGGTACCAGATAATCTTAAGTCATAACACTCCTGCCGATCGCATGATGGCCTTCTTTTGAAACACAACAAATACTAAGTACTATTTTAAAATTTTATGCAGAATGGGACACCGAAAGGTGAAAAACATATGATTTTAAAGTGATCTGTTGCAAGACATGATTGAAGCAGGTGGGAAATGGAAATATTTCGTGACCACGATGAACAAATTTGCTTCTCTTAGCTTCCCTTAACTTAGTGATAACCAGAAAAATTTAGTTAATTAAAGAGCCGCATGGTGAATTGCCAATTAACTTTTGGTTGTCATTTTGTCAAAGTGAAAACAATTCGTAGTTTTTTTCGTATTTTTTTTTTCGGGTTGAAGGCGAATCACGTAGAAAAATAAAGGCAGCGATCAATACATACATTATAATTCGTACTTCTTGGATTAGCGTTTGAATATGACACAGTAATAGTGACATGTACTAAAAGATGCACTAAATCAAACAGACTTGCCTTTTAAAAAGTTCCTGGGAAGGATTTTAGTGACCAAAGGGGAAAACTTAAATTTATGCATAATGTCGTCTTGTTTAACTTTCAGAACGTAACATGGCAACAAATTGCTACCATAGCAGGGTGAAAAGCAAACCGTGACCACACCACGAGAAGCATGGATAACCCAAGCCTAGCAGCGAGTTGGAATTGAAAACTCCCGGCCGACCGAGCCTGCTACCATTAGACCAGTTTTCTTTTCCTTTTGAGTTGTTTACTGCCACCAAAATTCAAACTCATGAAAATATTATTCAATGCCCCATACAATAAACAATTTCCCATAGCCCGCTTTAGCGGTTAAAGGTTAAAGTACACGAGAAAAGCCGTAGCATCTTACCTTTTTTAAACATGAGAAACAACATGATGAAAATCTGAAACTCGACATAGCTGGAGAAAAACATTGCACTGTTTCACGAATCTATGCCAGCTGCTGAGAAAGAAGATTTCCTCTCACTTAAACACGTTCCTTTTTCAGTGCTTACTTCCAAACGATTCTTTAGAGTGATTTAAAAGAGGTTTTACATAAAAAAATTTACACAATAGCTGCATGGACAAAGTTACCGTGAGGGTGCATTCGGAGGCGTTTGGATCACATTCAAAACTCACGTTACACTGTCATATGTAAAATAGCAAAACAAGGTGATGAAGCGGAGTCGGAAATGCACCAGAAAAATTAATCAACTTCACGCATTAAAAATTAATTATATTATTGGCCTTTGTATAAGTGGGCGGTTGGATCAAGGCCTAAGTAAATAAATTCATAATGCGTATATCTTACGATCGACATAAGTTTTCGTTAGGTTGTATCACATGCAAAACAACGAATTGCAATCGTCGATAGAGACGTTAATTTTTTAGAGAATCTCTTTTTTTAACCACAGTGTAAGTAAGGTATTGTGTGGTCATGGTTTGCTTTTCACCCCGCTATGGTAGCAATTTGTTGCCATGTTACGTTCTGAAAGTTAAACAAGACGACATTATGCATAAATCTGGAAACTAAGAATTATTGTCATTATCAAAATAACCAGTGGTTGGAAAGAATGCTTCCCAACTTTGGAAGCAGGCATCGGGTAAAACAAGGTTTCATCATTTTTTATTGTGTGCATACAAGCAAGCAAGCGCCTGAAGTTGCCAAAATCGACAGTAATTGGTGTCAATTTGTTTCAACACCATATTTTGTTGCATTTGAAAAGTGGTCTTTTCTATTTGACTGTACATAAATTGACAAAAGCTGGTAGAAAATTTTTTAACTTTTAATATACAGTCATAGTCAATTTTCGTCAATCATCTCATCCCTTAACAGCTAGGCTCCGCTGTAAAAGCTAATAATTTGGGTCTTTTTTGGGTCCCTCACCCATTAACTATTGCCGCGCTAAAAACTAGGTTCAAAAAAATTCATTGCTTTAAAAAAAAACGTACGAAAACACGCACTATTTCCTAAATGTTATCATGTGACTGCTGCAAGGAAAGGTCTAGAATAACACAGTCCTTAACATTTCAGTTAACGACTGGTTTTATACAGGTTCTTGTTGACGCAGTTCTCTTAGGACTGGCGTAACCCATCGTCAAGAACTCTAAAGCTGAAATATTTCCACCAACAGGAGTTGATCAGTAACGAAACTCGATCCTAAATAACTATGGTGACTGAAATTCCTACATAAACTTATCCACAAGCAAGGAACACCAACTGATGTGTTCCTAAAACTAAATGTTACATCGGAAATCAGCCTTCATGCAGCGGATATCCAACGTGCAGAAACGAGTCGCTTCGGTCACGAATGACGATAAATTGATGCCATTTCGTGCTTAACCCAAAGGATCATTTTGCCTCCGGAAAGGCGTGGATTGAATCCACGCCGTTTAGGAGACAAATAAAGTCTGAACTTGGGCCAACTCAAATAATTTAAAATCGACAAAACTGATTCAAAGGCCGAAATTAATTCCGACTAAACGTAATATAATGGGAGAAATAATTGAAGTGTGTATCGTCGGTTCGCCTTTTGTGACCTTTTGGCCGATAAATCGGTGGTTAACTTGACGGCGTGAACAAAGACGATCCAAAATCAGTCAGAACTTTGAAACTGATTCAGACCCTCGTACTCGACTTCAAATGAAAGTCATTAAATTCTATTCGGCTCATAGGAGTCACGGCGTCTGAGTACTTTTGTAGATGTCACTGATAAAAATGAAAGAAGTAACCCTATAAAATGGCTCTTGTCTGCTAGAGATCAAACCACGCTGGAGAATAAAACGATCTCCTGCTCACAGTTGTTCAACTATACTACATTAAGAAATACCCGCTTGAATCAAGATTAGCAAAAAAATGATTCGCTCTCCACTGTGATGATTGACCCTATTTCAAAAATTAGCTGTGCGTTGAACGCTAAAACTGTAAAGAATTTAGTATTATGGTGTCCACAGTTCGTCCTGCTGTCAAACTCAACTGACTTCGAAAAACACTCTCAACACTCTTTGTCACAGAACCAGAAAGCATCAATGAAAGCCCCATATACACCCACCCACACCCTCTTCAAGAAATCGCCCACACCCACATTGATTGGATTCATAGCAAAATGATCAGGTTTTAAGCGATAAAGGGAGCTATCGGCATTACTTTGATATGTATTCCCCAGAAAGCCATAATTATTGATCATCCAAGATAAGTCACGTTCATTTAAAAACAAATTGGGGAGTCTGTTGGATAAAAGCAAATAAAAAGCAATTGAGTGTTTACACGGTGAGGGAATACTCTAAAATCCTGCCATATGTTTCCTGTTTTTGATTTGTACGCGAAGGATTCTGTCATTCGCTCATTGGCTGACATGCATTTGTATTTAGGAGCTAAGGATCTTTTGCTAAGATCTTTCGCCAAGATATCCTTTCCCCGCCGAAAAAATACCCTAAAAGCGATAACACGTAAACGACACATAAACTTTCGACCTCATCGCCTGAAAACCACTCTTTCGGTGCTCAAAAAAAAAAAAAAAAAAAGAAAAAGAAAAAACAAAACAAAAAAATAAAAGATATTCAGTGTGTCCTTTCACTTACATTATCTCTTCGCTTTTCATTAAATTCTGTTAATTATACTGCGAATCACAACTTTCTTAGGAGAATGAGAATTTTCTGTCAAGAAAGCTGAGGAAAATTACACGCAAATTCTCATTCCCCTATAACTACAAAATCTATTTGTTCCTTACCATGTAGATGTGCAGATAAGGAATATGCGATAGAAGACACTAAGATAATCAGCCCAAACATTTTTCGTAACACTCCTACACCTTTCATCCCACCATAATGGTCAATTTTGCGCAGACACTCATTTTGCCAGCCGTTTCCATTGTTTCAACGATTCGTACCAGAGCTAGAGTTCCTTTCATAATAACAATCTGTGAAAGCTAGTTGACATGTATCAATCAGCTCTTGCTCTTTAATATTCTTGCTTTTAAAACGGTCCATAGACATTAACCAACTTTAATTACATGTTTTCATTTTCAAAAAATGCTTCACTGTACAGTTTTAACGATAGCATAACGAAAAGTATTAAGATAGACTCGTAAATTCGCTTAATATAAATAGATAGTGGGAGAACACTTGGGATAATAATCGTAAATTGCGAGTCCTTATTAGTGACTTCAGGGAGCGCGTTACGAAGGAATCGATCAGTAAGACAAAGAACCGAGTCTTTCAGCGGTTGGCTCTCACAAGAGTTTCTTTGTTAGAATTTCGTAGACCATTCGACGCCTGAAGTAAGGCATGTGTCTCTAGAAAAGAGCAAAATACATGTAAGCAAAAATACTTCCTGTAGTTTCACACATCTTCCTTAGTTGATTCGTACGATTGGGGATGAAATGGCTCGAAAGTAACGGAGGAAACGATATGAAAAGAATCGTAAATCTATCATATAAAGGGAAAAATTGCTTGATGCTAACTGGCTGAGACAAAGGACAAATGATACTCATTGATTGAACGCGCTTAAACTGAAGCTGCAAATACTTCATTTGAGCACTAAGTGCGACACGCTTCAAATGTTTAATTCCACTGAGCCTGATCCTAATGCAGTGGTCGCATCAAATTCAATAAAATTTGGAATTGTGTCCATAGAAGCTCCCGAATTACGGCACTGCCGAGAACCAATCAGCTTGCAAGGATCAACAATGATTTGAAAATGGTTGCAACAAAAAACCGAGCATTACATATTCGCATAAGTTGATGGTAGATATACTTCACTCGTTCACTTCTCAAACTTGTGAGCCATGTTGCGCAACAACCGAAAATAAAATTCGCATAAAGGGCGGCTACTCAATTTCTTCTTTACAATATTCATACCTGGTCAAAATCGAAAGGCGCTCTTCGTGATAAATACTCTGCGTACTGGAATTAGAGAAAGAAGAAAAAACGAAAATTATCTTTTACTAACAGTTTATCTTGAATTAACATAGCTCGGAGATACGAAGTTTCTTACTAAGTTTCATTAGATTCAGTCCAACATTCTAAATTCGGCTTGAACCGGAATCAGTGGACAAAAGGAATCAGTGGACAAAAGGAACCACCTCGTGGAATGTCCACCGCTAAATCCCATTTCAATTTCTTCATTTTATCTTCTAAGCATCGTTGTCATCCAGGAAATTTACCCCTTATGTACCGATTACTATAGCGGAGTTTTAGTCGTCTTCGAGCTTTCGTTCGGGCAAATTTGTTACCTTTTTGTTTGGAATTTAAAAAATTTTCGGAGTATTTATTTTGGCCAAATGTTGTGGTTCATTTAACAAGTTTAACACATATTTTCTACCGAGTTTGGACTCGACTCTTTTTTCGTAAACGGATTTTTCACACCCTTGATGAAGTGAGGCAAACGAACACAATGTTCGAAACAAAGGAAAAAAGGAAGAAGAGGTGGGAAATTATCGAAAACATGCACACAATAGACGTGATTGATAAGTGTCGTATACCAAAAGGAGATTTGGCACGAGCGTGGGACAAAGAAAAAAATTCTGAGTCCCCATGAGGACTTCTCTATTTCTTTACCGAACTCAAAACTTACCATCTCCCTTATTTCTATCTACAAACATTACGCTATCGACAATGCTGATCCTAGCAGTATGCAGGACGCGTGTCATATGAACTTCGTAATAAAACTCGCTGACCGTGGAGTCTGTGGCTCAGTGGTAGAGCACCGGAGCGTGGAATCCGAAGGTCTGAGATTCGATTCCTCGTGGAGACTCAGAATTTTTTCCTTGTCCCACGCTCGTGACAAGACGAAAAAACATCTTTTTTTATTTCTTTACCAAGCTCAAAACTTACCATCTCCCTTATTTCTATCTACAAGATGAGATCGGTTTGAGACATTATGTAGTAAAACCATCGAATTTGGCAGAAACAACAAAAGGAGGTTCTTGCGAGTCAGTGTAAAGAACACGAAAACTTGAATTATACCTTGCAGGCGAATACTCCACAGTCACATCCGTTAAGTTGCTCTGGTATATCCTGTAAACCACAGAAAAAAAATTGACGATATCAATTCTATCTTTAAAAAAAACGAGAAAAGGATATCTTTTTTGGAGGTTAACCCTTTCATCAC